>NC_141041.1:230000-245000 GCF_052040795.2 Danio rerio
AATCATACACCGGGCGCAATAATGCGCAAGATGGACTCATAGCAGTGCGGTTCTAGTTTGCCCCCCTCCGGCCCCCCTTAATTTGGATGCACACAGACTTTGGCATAGATCATTAGAATAGAGCCCTCAGTCTTTTATTAGGACTTTTTTAGAGTTAATTCTGAGTTACCAGCAATCAAACAACACAGAAATGTAGAGTACAGGAAACCTGACGCTCAAAATGAAAGCTGTAGCAGTTACTCTGTTAAACCAGCAGAAATACACCACTGAATAACAGCACAGATGATGCCTGGAGCAGTGAAGCGTGCTGTCAGTGTGAGTCACTCAATCATTCATCAACATGAGCCAAACACAGGATCATGACGAGCTGTGATGGATTACAGTGCTGGATTTATCATCATCAGTACTGAAGCTCCGTCCTCAAAGTGTTTTGTGTACATTTTTAATAAGATTACAGTTTACAAGTTCAGTTTGTTGAAGCTCAACATTTCTTTCATTGCTGTGTTTCTAATAAATGTTGAGGCAGTGACGTCTGTCTGCCCCCTCATGCTGAAACAAAACTGACTCAGTGCGTGACCCAATAACCGTAGTGTGATCCCAACTGTGAGATCTGTGATCCGTTACACCACTGCTTACTATGGTAGTCAATATTACTGTACATTTACTGTGTGTGTGTGTGTGTGTGTGTGTGTGTGTGTGTGTGCAGTAAAGTGATGGAGCAGTGTGAGAGCTTTAAGGAGGACCCGATGGACACCAGCAGGTAAAGCGAGAGAAACACCTGCGTGAGGATCTTCACTGTCTGACAGCAGCGTTCAGGAGAAACACACTCCAGAACACACTACAGTGAGCCCAGCAGAGTGTGTGTGTGTGTGTGTGTGTGTGTGTGTGTGTGTGTGTGTGTGTCGGGCACCTTTCTGTGTTGCACATGGGCCGCGGCAACAGCTGCGATATCTAGGGGTGTTTTTCTTTGTTTTTATTTGTTATGTGCCCGAGTGTGTGTGTGTATGAGTGTGTGTGTGAGAGATGGTTCATCAGAGACACAGGATGTGTGCAGATGTGTGTGTGTGTGTGTGTGTGTGTGTCCAGTATAAGCTTGATGAATCTCCTCATGGTTCTGCTCTCTGTGATCATCAATCGTCTGATGGATCGGTGTGATCAGGACATCAGGAGCATCTCTGGAGGACACCTCTCTCAATGTTCTCTGCATGTTCTCTGGACATTTTCGGGATGTTCTCTGAACGTTGTTGGAATGTTCTCTGGATGTTTTCTGAGCGTTCTCTGGATGTTCTGATGTAAACACTCCTGTGAAGGCTGCCGGCAGTGGACGCTTCATCAGTACAGTGGTTCTCTGCTCGTCTGGAGCTCCTCTTTCTCCTGCGTTGTGTTTTTAATCCTCATATCCTCTTTTATTTGTGCTCTCCTGAAGGTGTGGGAGCGGCGCGAGCGGTCAGACCTGCTTTATCTGCTGTTCAATGTGCCGCTTGTTTTTCTACACCGCTCTGAACTGCAATAAACCCGTGATGTACTGAAGTCAGACGTCTACACAACACTGGCTGTAAAGAGAGATGAATATTCATGATGATGATGATGATAATAATAGTTGTCCAACACTCTGTTCCGCTGGTCTGCTGCTGTCTTCATTTCCTGCTGCTGGTGTTTAGTACAGTATAAACTACACTATAGAGTCTCTGTTTAATCTCATTAAAGGCACAGTTCAGCTGAAAATCAATTAATATTCATAATATGTCATTAATATTCAAACCTGTCAGAGTTTTCTCCAGCATTCCTCAGGATATCTTCCTTCGTGTTGAGCTGAAGGAGACTCTCAGGAGTGAACATTAGTGAGTGAATGCTGACAGGATGGAGATCTTTATAAATGCTGAAGCGCTCGAGTGTGAGGAGATGATGAGGGAATGCTCATATTTGGGTGAACTGAGTCTACATCATGAATTTAAACAGACTCTTCATTATTTTAGATGTTTAATTATCTGTACTGTACTTCTACTAACGTCTTTCTATTATGAAATGGCCATGTTCAAGGTCTGATTTCTTTAAAAATCAGTGATCTCCTCTGCCTGATGGGTATATGATGTGAAGTGGGTCTCAGACCACACCAGAGGCACTGTGTTACATTACATTTTCCCCGCCATGTGCTGAAAACATGACCATTTTCTTGTACCCCAGTGTTTCCAATGGAGTTTCTGCACTCGCCTGCTCATCCTAATCTACACCAGAGGTGTCCAAACCCGATCCTGGAGGGCCGGTGTGCTGCATATTTCAGTTCCAACCCCAATTAAACCCACCGGAGCAGGCTAATCGAGCGCTTTCAGAGAACTAGAATCTTCCAGGCGGATGTGTTGAAGGAAGATGAAGCTGAACTGTGCAGGACACCGGCCCTCCAGGACCCTGTTTAACTATTTAACTGAATGTATTTCAATGACATTACCACATCAGTGCTGTAAAAGAAACCTTCTGAAACGGACAATAGTCACATTAAGCTTTCACCAGAAGATGATCATTGGCAGAAGAGCACCGGCTCTGCATATAGCCCATTACTGAAGCGTCCGCAGGCCTGTTTAATGGAGGATTGCTTCATTTGTTGTTGCGAAAGCAGTTTTGGTTTAATGTGTTGAAGGGGTTTATTTTCAGATGCTGTTCAACAGAATGATCTTTACTGCACTCGTGCAGAAGTGATCAGATGAAGAGTTTATTTGCTTTGTGTTGTGCACATCATAAACCTGGAGCTTTCGGTAGTGTTGAGAAGCATTGAGTGTTGAAGAGGACACTTGCAGAAAACTCTTCCATCTGTTTATGCAGAGGAACTCTACACTCACTGTTGAAGTCTGAAATACCCCCCCTCCCCAATTTCTGTGTAACGGAGAGCAGATTTCTCCAGCACATCTCTAATCATAACAGTGTTCATAACTCATCTCTAATAACTGATTTATTTCCTCTTCATCATGATGACAGTAAATAATATTAGACTAGATATTCTTCAAGACACTTCTATACAGCTTAAAGTGACATGTAAAGGCTTCACTAGGGTAATTAGGGGAACTAGGCAGGTTAGGGTAATTAGGCAAGTTATTGTATAATGATGGTTTGTTCTGGAGACTATCAGAAACAAATATAGCTTAAAGAGCGAATAATGTTGAGCTTAAAATGCTGTTTAAACTATTAAAAACTGCTTTTATTCTAGCCCAAATAAAACTAATCAGAAGAACAAACATTATCAGACACACTGTGAACATTTCCTCAATCTGTTCAACATCATCTGGGAAATATTTAACAGAGATATATACTATAAACTGGGTATTAATTATAGATAATGGTGTATAATGTGTGGTATTAGCAAAGACGATCTTATCTTCAGTTCAGAGCTTCAGTGAAATAGAGGCTGGATTAAAGTGTCTGTTCAATGCATAAATGTCTCTGCAGTATACATGCATAGACAGACAGACAGACTGCTGTAGTGTTCAGTTTACACAGCCCTTTCCAACAGGGATCATTTAAAATGCAGGTCTTTATTCAGTCCTGTCCTGAAGAAGAGATCTTACATCAGTGCTTCACAAACACTGCAGAATGCTCCTCTTACTCAGAGTTTCTGTCTCGTTTCCAGTCTGAATATTGACAAACTCTCAGCATTTCCCAGACCAGCAGATAATATAGTGTTGTGTTCAGAAATAATGAGTCAACATGACGCGAGTTTCTCCTTCAGGAAACAACACATGTGTTTAGCCCATGACAGTATGTCTAGATCACAGGTGTCAAACTCAGTTCCTGGAGGGCCGCAGCTCTGCACAGTTT
Organism: Danio rerio; assembly: GCF_052040795.2. Classification (NCBI taxonomy): domain Eukaryota; kingdom Metazoa; phylum Chordata; class Actinopteri; order Cypriniformes; family Danionidae; genus Danio; species Danio rerio. Next base: position 233,808 of record NC_141041.1, read on the forward strand.
AGTTCCAACCCTAATTAAACACACCTGATCAAACTAATTGAGTCCTTCAGGCTTGTCTGAAACCTACAGGTAAGTGTGTTGGAGCAGGGTTGGAACTAAACTGTGCAGGGCTTCAGCCCTCCAGGAATTGAGTTTGACACCCCTGGCCTAGAAGATGCCTGTTGATTGAGCTGGTTGTGCTGATGATCTTCAGTGTTTTCTGCTGTGTGCTGATGAGTGAACAGTTCAACTGAGGCAGTTTTATCCTCCATCTTCAGTGTTCCAGCATCTCCTGCAGATCTGAACTCTGTCCAGCAGTGACTGTGCTCTGATAACATCTGGACTTTAGCAGATTTCCTCATTTTGGGATTCGTGCTTTTCTTTTCCTGCATTTATTTCTGCTGTTGAACTGCATTATGGGATCTTGATCTTTCTCCTGCAGCTTTTAATCTTGAACAGTGTGTGAACTGTGTGTTTTCTGCATGCGTGCAGGGCTGTATTGTCCAGGTTGGTGGTGTATGTTACGCTACAGAAACCTCATAAGGTCACACTTTACTTTGAGGGTCAGTTTGTTGAATTTAAGTTATTTTGCATCTCATTCTCATCAGATTATCAGTAGACTGTTAGGTTGGGGTTGGGGTTAGTAGTGTGTTATTTTACACACTTATTTTTCTAGATATTATCTCTCATATTATTTTAAATGACTTAAATGTCAATAAAAGTCACTTTGTTAAACTGTAGAGTTGAATTCATCATCAGAAGTGGACAGATCAGCATCCCATAAAGCAAATAAACACGAGCACTGTTCATTAGCAGATATATTTACTGAGCAGCTTCTGGGGATGATTGATGGACTCGCTGTCATTAAAGAAGGTGTAAAGTCTTAATCTGATGCTCCTGAAGGAAACGGCAGGCTTTAAGAGCGGTGCTGGAAACCTTCACACAGGAGGAAGATGGCAGCATCTGTTCTCATGTTGTGGAAATATTGTTTTCAGTTTAGTTCAGCAATAACAGACAGAACATGCATGTTTCCCAGATTACAGATTATGTGCACTTTATTTATTGACTGATTCTGGGTTTTCACCTTTATTGGATAGGACAGTAGAGAAATTGACAGGAAAGCACGGGGAGCAGAGAGAGGGGAAGGATCGGCGTAGGACCTCAGGGCAGGAATCAAACTCGGGTCGCCGTAAGCACTAAAGTGCATGTGTCGATGCACTTTCCACTACGCCATTGGCACAAACAAGTGCAATTACTGTTGATGATTAGTTTGTGAAAGTGTTCACCCCCCGGCTCTTAATATATGTGTATATTGCATGATGATGTGAGCTTTGTGTTTCATGATGTCTCTCTTCATCTGGAGCTGGTGGAAGCAGATCTGAAGTGGATCCTGATCCTGATTCTACCTGAGCAGCAGGTGAGCGTTCACATTTATTAATGAGTGATGTTGATCAGCAGAGTCTGCATTTCCTGCACTTAACCCCTTGTGTGCTGTTGGGTCGATTTCTTCCACTCTGGGTAAAAGTATGTCTATGTATATATATATTCACATTTACCTGTTGAATTCAACCAGCTGGCCATGAGTGTTTGGCTAATGTAATGTAAAAATAACTCAAGAGGTCTGCTACGACTAGTTTAATATTTGTTGTAATCTAACAATTCTAAATTGCTGATTAGATTGAACTTTTAATTTGCCAGAATAATTTAATTAAGTTTTCACAACAGGAGAATGTTGAATTAATTACATAACTAAAAAGAAATCTATTTAAAGGGAAATGTGTCTGTTAATTAGTTTGAAACAATATTTAACTTGTAGTAATGCAGAGAAATTGGGTTGATAACCACATTTTTCCACACAAATGGAGTTCTGGGTTTTAAAGCTCCTCCAGACAACTTTTAGGCAGACTGTTTGGCACAAAGGACATCTTAAGGTGAGATATATGAGTTTTATTTAGGTTCTAAGTCAGTTTTCTCTATTCCACTCGAGTGTTGGCGACTCCTGGTAAATACAGTTAGTGTTAGCAGTGTTTTTTTCTCGCTTTTCTTGAATACACAAGAATTTGAGGAGGAGGTTGAGAGGGAAGTGATGACCATGTCCATCATTGGTGATCTGTCTAATTTGGAATTTAACCACAAGATGGAAACCATCATGGTTGAGGGCATCAGAATGCTAAATGGAATGGAAATCTCCAGTGCTCTGCTGATGGGCATTATATATAGTCTGAATCTCAGCTTCCTCAAGGAACTTAAACATACTTGTGAAGTTTCTCAAACTTGATGGACTGAAGCCCAGTGCAACAGTAATGCGTCTCCAGAGCAGTATTTGCTGAAGTCTCCACGTATTTCAGAGTAGATTTGGCTCAGTTTGTTGCACTTGATGTTGTTTTGTATCTGTAAGTCCATGCACTGATGTTTTTGGTGTTTGTCATACTGTTTATTTGGGTCAGTTCACATTTTTGTTTTGTAAAATACTGAAAACTGGGGTTTAAAATGAATAAGAAATTACTGGAAAACAAAAATGTTGTTGTTAAATGTATTTCTTACAAGTGACTAAAACAATCAATTTAAAATCGTACAAAAATATCTAACAATTTCAGCTGCTTCATTTATTTGAGCTTCTAAACTTGGAAACCTGCATGTATAATTATAGTTCAGTACATGACACTGGAGTTATTTTACATTTTAATTTAAAAAACATTAGTTGAAACAACTTCATTTTTTTGAGTACCCAACTTAAAAAATAAAGTTTATGCCATGTAAAAAAGCCTCTGATTGAGGAGGAACAGGTCGTTCGGCTAACATAATGAAGGTTGTTGTCTGAACTTAATTTTGTCAGATTGTAACTTGAAAATATCGATGCAAACTGTTGCGTATTTTTTTATTTTTTTGTTGGGTCTAAAGAGTATTTTTTAGAGTGTTCATAAAGTATTATATACAAATCTGAACACACACACACACACACACACACACACGCACACACACGTGAGCAACATCTGTTAAATGAGACGAGTTATGCTGAATATGATCTGTTCATGCACCAGCAGAGTGTTCAAGCCATGATGAAGTGTTTGATCAGAAAAATACAGGCCATAATAATCCAGCCACCTGCGAATATTCACAAATGAGTGACAGTAGAGCACTTACAGACGTCTGTTTCTAAGGTTTCAACATCTAAATCAGCCACAGAGTTGATCTGCGTGTGTGTTATTGCATCGCTGGACTCAAGCCTTTCACTCGACTAGAACTTCCTCAGTGTTCAGCTGCTGCGGCACCGTCTGATGAAGAGGAACTGAATCATGACTGAACTGTGCACACTGAGAGTAACCTGAACTGCAGGTGTAGTGCAGTACTCTACATGTCCAGCAGGTGCGGCTCTACACCACAGGTGCTGTATCCACTGAGAGTCATTCACAAATCAACATGTCGGCTGAGTCTCATTGTATTTTCACATCAGTTGTGTGTCGGAGGGAGAGAGGGAGATCCAGCATCTCCATCATGAGCCGTTTCAGACAGTGAAGCGTCTGTGGGCTGACCTCTAACCTCTGCCGTGTCCTCCTCCTGCTCCTCCACAGGCATCAGTGCGCTCAGGTCCAGGAAGGGTTTGTGTGGAGCGCTCGCGGCTCTCGCCGGACTCTGGGTCAGGACTGGTTTATCGCTGGGTTTCCGCTTTCCTTCATCTGATTTGAGCGCAGCAGCTCTGAGCGCCGGCAGCTTCTCCTCCCACGCCGGACAGTCCTCACTGATCTCCACCGGGAGGAACTCATCCGAGAAGTCCTCAGTCTCGTCTGCCAGTGTGTGTGTGTCCTCTGAGAGTGTGTGAGGGTGGCTGGTGTGTGTATCGGTGTCTTTAAAGCTGACCCGAGGTGTCCTGATGGTGAGCGGCTCCTCTTCCGGCTCCGGCTCCGCAGGTTGGCATGGTGATGAGGATGCGCTGTTTCTGAAGAAGTCTGTGATCTCCTCTGTCTCCTCCTCATGCTTTTCTCCTCCTGCTTCTTGCTCTCGGTGGTCCTCCAGATATCCGGCTAGTCTGACGGGCCCCTGCGGCTCCACATGAGCCGGCTCCGGCTTCAGGATTCTCTCGGGCCCCCGTGGAGCCTCCACCTTCAGCACAAACTTCTCCAGGTATCCTCTGTCCTCAGAGTCCGACTGCTGGCTGTGGAAGGACTTCTCCGAGGCGGCGTCTTCATCCTCATCCTCGCTGCGCTTGGCTCTGGAGCCGACGGCGTCCGCGTACAGGTCCGAGTACAGGAACGCCAGCGCTTTGGGCTCCTCCAGCAGGATCTGGTCGATGATCTTCGGAGGCCCTTCAGGAAGGAATACGGGTGTCAGAACGGGTTCTTCAGTGGTGAACAGAGCGCTGCCGCTCTCCTTCACTGAGGGCTTGCTTGATTCTCGCCCCCTGGTGGACGCAGAGTCGTGATCCATCGGGTCTCCACCTCCGCCGTAAAACACGTCGTCCAGATGTTCTCCGGAGATGTCCAGCATGCTGACCGCAGTGCGCACTTCTGAGGGAGCTTCCTCTTCTGGAGGATCCGCCTTCTCCTCCTGCTGCTCGCCGCTCTCCTGTGTGGCGCAAGGTTATATTAGTACACCACAACTGTTCATCAGGAACACTGTCAGTCACTGATCAACTAAAGCTGGCTGAATTCAGTCATGAGTTATCCAGAATCATCCCTGCACTGGACCTGAGTAATGATAGAGCCTGTGGCTATTTAGAGGAGTTCCTGTAGATGGCGCCAAACACATCAGTCCCGCGCATGATTATAAACAAAAACACTTTACACACACAATACAGCTATTCTGAACTGACAACATCTATAAACTAGGCATATTTACCTGCATGTGTCATCATTAATAAGTAATTATTCGTAATTCTAATCTGTGTAAACACTTAACTGTAGTCGACACTCTGAGACACTCTGGGCTCTATTTTGACGGTCCATGTGCAGAGCGCAAAGCACAGGGCGCAAAGGCTTTCAGGGCGTGTCAGGATGCGTTTTTGCTAATTTAAGGACGGGAAAATCCGCTTTGCGCGATGGCACATGGTCTAAAAAGTTGAGCTTATTTTCTTAATAAGTTATAGGTGTGTTTTGAGAATAATCCAATCAGAGTCTCATCTCCCATTCCCTTTAAGAGTCAGCTGCGTCACGCCAAGAGCGCATTCGCTATTTACAGGACGTGAAGTAAGTCTAAGTGGAAAAACTGAGCATTTCACAAGCAAACAGTGAACAGTTTTGTCATTTTCTCATTTTTTCGTGACAATGAGAGATAATGGATCTACTTTCACTTTCGCTCTTGGATAGGGAAACCTTTACACACAGACATCAATTAGTCTATAAATAATTAATTGCAATTGTTAAGCGCAAATATTCGTTTCAAAACTATTTCTAAATTCAGTTCTAATTTCCAGCAAACGAATAAATGAACAATAATAATGAAGTGTGCTCAGAAACCTGAGTTATATCCAAATACACATGCTGCGCCCGATATGGTCTAAAACATTTACATTTAGTCATTTAGCAGACGCTTTTATCCAAAGCGACTTACAAATGAGAACAAATATAAAACCTGACAGGTGGACAAATCTAAGCTTGTTTTTAATAAAACAAATATAAATATGGATATAATAAATAATACTGCTAATAATAATAACATTATACAAAAGCAAATTGTTATGAATGAACTGAAAAAGCCTCCCGAGATGAAGAAGACATAAAGCAGTGATTTTTCATATTTATGTAGGCTAGAAAATAATGTGTTTTGTAATATTTTAACCCTTTATATTTATATCCTATGTCTATTCTTATTATATCCTATATATATCCTTAATATTTAAATGTTTTCACATGTAAAGATGTTTGCCTATTGCTCTCTTGTGTGTATTAAGCAGTGTGTAAGCGAGGCGCAACTCTGCGCTGGAGTTTAGACCGGGTTTGTTTTGGTGTAATGAAAAATCTATGATAGTTTCTCAAAATAGCGACGCGCCAGCAGTCCGCCTCAGAACACCTTCCTTTTTAGAGCAGAACGCCTATGAGCGCACATATGAGCGCTAATGCATTTGCTATTTAAACAGCGTAGCGCAACGCCTCAAAACCACTCTTGCGCTAAGCTGAAACTACCAAAAGACTATTGCGCCGCACCTTGCGCCACACTGCGCCGGGTGTATGATAGCGCGCTATGAGCTAAAGCTGAAGTTGTATAAAGCTAAGTATAATATGTGGACAGAATGAAAGGAACGAAACGGTCAGTGAAGCAATGTGAAACTGAAGAGAAGCGTACAGAGAATGCCAGACACTCAGAGAATGCAGTGCTGTGTTAATAACCTGTGTGTGCGGCGGTGCTTCCTCCAGCGCTGCGGCTCCTGACGGCGCTCGGCTGTCCAGAAGTGTGAACTTCTCGAAGTAATCTTCACTGGCTGCTCTGCGGGTCAGCTGTAGCGGTGGAAACATCACAGTCATACAGCAGCAGCACTTCCACAAACATGCAGTGCGAGTAGAGTACAGGTGGAGTAGAGCAACCCTTCTGAAAGCACTCTATTACAGTGTGCAGATGGATCCTGTCGCCCACATCACTGCTCAGTGGAAGAACACAGATCACTAATATAAGCATCTATAATGAGCTGACAGAAGACGAGCTGATGTCACATGCGCAGAGAAACCTGCAGAGATATTCAGCTGCAGACACACGACCCAGGCCACAGCCAGCCCTGCATCAGTGATGCACATGACCGACTGACAGGCATGTGGGCGCACTCAGATCGCCCCCTAGTGGGTGATCACTGAGCAAGTTTCATCGTTTTATCCTGATCTCAGGTCAGTTTCAGGCTTTTGAGGATTGTTTAATGAGACGTTTGTAAAATGAAAAGGACTAATAATAGTTCAGAATAGCTAATAGTCTATGTTAGGCCTGATTAGCAGAGCTCATCGTGCAACAAACAATATATAAGCCTTTTATTACGCATACACTTAATGTTTTATAGTATTAGATGAAAAGTGCAGTTACACGGTTCAGCTTCAGTTTAACATTCACAATAATTTAGAAAGACCATTCTGTTGCATGTTTTACAAGTTTTTGTTGCATTTACATGCTCATTTAGGGCGGAGCTATCTGTTCTTTTGGGTGGAGCTATCAGTCTTTTAGGGAGGGGCTATTAGTTCATTTTTCAGGAGCTATCAGTCCTTTAAGGCGGAGCTATCAGTCTTTTAGGGCGGAGCTCTCAGTCGTTTTTCAAGGTGCTAACAGTCTTTTAGGGCGGAGCTATCAGTAATTTAGGGTGGAGCTATCAGTCTTTTAGGGTGGGGCTACTAGTTCATTTTTCAGGAGCTATCAGTCCTTTAAGGTGGAGCTATCAGTCTTTTTTGAAAGGCTAACTGTCCTTTAGGGTGGAGCTATCAGTCTTTAGGGCGGAGCTATCAGTCCTTTTTTAGGAGCTATCAGTCCTTAAGGGTGGAGCTCTTAGTCAGTTTTCAAGGAGCTAACAGACATTTAGGGCAGAGCTATCAGTTTTTTGGGGGCATGCTATCAGTCCTTTAGGGTGGAGCTATCAGTCCTTTAGGGTGGAGCTATCAGTCCTTTAGGGTGGAGCTATCAGTCCTTTAGGGTGGAGCTATCAGTCCTTTATAGTGGAGCTATCAGTAATTTAGGGAGGAGCTATCAGTCCTTTAGGGTGGAGCTATCAGTCCTTTAGGGTGGAGCTATCAGTCCTTTAGGGTGGAGCTATCAGTCCTTTATAGTGGAACTATCAGTAATTTAGGGAGGAGCTATCAGTCCTTTAGGGTGGAGCTATCAGTCCTTTAGGGTGGAGCTATCAGTCCTTTAAGGCGGAACTATCAGTAATTAAGGGAGGAGCTATCAGTCCTTTAGGGAGGAGCTATCAGTCCTTAAGGGTGGAGCTCTTAGTCAGTTTTCAAGGAGCTAACAGACATTTAGGGCAGAGCTAGCAGTTTTTTGGGGGCATGCTATCAGTCCTTTATAGTGGAGCTATCAGTAATTTAGGGAGGAGCTATCAGTCCTTTATGGTGGAGCTATCAGTAATTTAGGGAGGAGCTATCAGTCCTTTATGGTGGAGCTATCAGTAATTTAGGGAGGAGCTATCACTCCTTTATGGTGGAGCTATCAGTAATTTAGGGAGGAGCTATCAGTCCTTTATGGTGGAGCTATCAGTAATTTAGGGAGGAGCTATCACTCCTTTATGGTGGAGCTATCAGTAATTTAGGGAGGAGCTATCAGTCCTTTATGGTGGAGCTATCAGTAATTTAGGGAGGAGCTATCACTCCTTTATGGTGGAGCTATCAGTAATTTAGGGAGGAGCTATCAGTCCTTTATGGTGGAGCTATCAGTAATTTAGGGAGGAGCTATCAGTCCTTTAGGGTGGAGCTATCAGTCCTTTAGGGTGGAGCTATCAGTCCTTTATGGTGGAGCTATCAGTAATTTAGGGAGGAGCTATCAGTCCTTTAGGGTGGAGCTATCAGTCCTTTAGGGTGGAGCTATCAGTCCTTTAGGGTGGAGCTATCAGTCCTTTAGGGTGGAGCTATCAGTCCTTTATGGTGGAGCTATCAGTAATTTAGGGAGGAGCTATCAGTCCTTTATAGTGGAGCTATCAGTAATTTAGGGAGGAGCTATCAGTCCTTTATGGTGGAGCTATCAGTAATTTAGGGAGGAGCTATCAGTCCTTTATGGTGGAGCTATCAGTAATTTAGGGAGGAGCTATCACTCCTTTATGGTGGAGCTATCAGTAATTTAGGGAGGAGCTATCAGTCCTTTATGGTGGAGCTATCAGTAATTTAGGGAGGAGCTATCACTCCTTTATGGTGGAGCTATCAGTAATTTAGGGAGGAGCTATCAGTCCTTTATGGTGGAGCTATCAGTAATTTAGGGAGGAGCTATCACTCCTTTATGGTGGAGCTATCAGTAATTTAGGGAGGAGCTATCAGTCCTTTATGGTGGAGCTATCAGTAATTTAGGGAGGAGCTATCAGTCCTTTAGGGTGGAGCTATCAGTCCTTTAGGGTGGAGCTATCAGTCCTTTATGGTGGAGCTATCAGTAATTTAGGGAGGAGCTATCAGTCCTTTAGGGTGGAGCTATCAGTCCTTTAGGGTGGAGCTATCAGTCCTTTAGGGTGGAGCTATCAGTCCTTTAGGGTGGAGCTATCAGTCCTTTATGGTGGAGCTATCAGTAATTTAGGGAGGAGCTATCAGTCCTTTAGGGTGGAGCTATCAGTCCTTTAGGGTGGAGCTATCAGTCCTTTAAGGCGGAACTATCAGTAATTAAGGGAGGAGCTATCAGTCCTTTAGGGTGGAGCTATCAGTCCTTTAAGGTGGAGCTATCAGTCCTTTAGGGAAGAGCTATCAGTCCTTTAGGGTGGGGCTATCAGTCCTTTAGGGTGGAGCTATCAGTAATTTAGGGTGGAGCTATCAGTCCTTTAAGGTGGAGCTATCAGTAATTTAGGGTGGAGCTATCAAGCCTCCTTTCCACTGCACATGCCAAATGACAAGTGACAGAGCGGACATCAGTCATTTCCAGTGGAGAGTAGTGCGGGAGCTGTGTGGAGTTCTGATCATCTCCGTATGCAGAATTTTTGGATGTGTTTTGAGCTGCAGAAGTATTGAAATGTTTAAACTCCTGCGACTGGAGCGTATGCGTCCGGCTGCCCGGATGTGATGTATGTCTAAGCAGGTCCGCGTGTGAGAGGTAAGAAATAGTAGTTTTTTCGTTAATTTTGGACTCAGAAAATTAATGAATCAAGCATCTGTGTTCATGAAGAGCATGTTTAACGCTGTCTCCACATTCCCTCCAATACTTTAGCGGTCTGAGTTTCTAGTGTTCATTCAGTCATCCCTGCTGAACACACAGAGAGTAAAGGCTCTTGTGCACTCCTTCATTTCAGACACCGCCAGTACAGCTTCTCTCCATGGTGCAGACAACACTGAAGATTTGTGCGTATTCTGACAGTCCTGTCCAAATGTCGTGTGCAGTGGAAAGCGGCTCCAGTCACGGGGCTATCAGTCCACTTTCTTTGAGGGTCTATCGGTCCTTAAGGGTGGGGCTGTCGGTGAGTGTCTCCTGTCTACTGTGATTTCACTCATTCATCAGTGTTCTTTATTTTGTTAGCAACACGCATCTTTCTGCAATCCAATCAGTTCCCGGAGATAAGAGAGTGCAGTCTTCTGTTAGATGGACACCTCTACATGTCAACATCTGTGACCGCGGCTGCCTCCTCATGCTTTATTGTCCATTACCTGTGTAAACGGACTCTTCACATCTCAGTGGAGGAATACAGGAGTGGCGTGTGAGATCATTGAGCATGCAGTCATTCAGCAGATGCTTTAGTCCAATGCGGCTTACAGTTGAGGAGGCATTCAGTGATCAGCAAGACGAGGCGACACACACAAGAGCAAGCAGAGCATGCTGGGAATGTGTGAGGCTTGAGAGCTCTGCACCTCCAGCCATAATGAATCCACCAGTGGTGAGGTCTCGGTCGTGTGTCTGTGATTGTGTCCTGAAGTGTGTGTGTGTGTGTGTGTGTGTGTGTGTGTGTGGATCTGCATCTGGATGTTACTGTAAATGTGTGTGTGTGTGTGATCTGTTCACCTGTATGTGCGGGAGCGGCACTGGCACCGGCACCGGCGGTTCTGGAACCGCAGGACGCTCCTCAGGCTGTTCCTGCAGATCTCCAGACTCCTCCAGGGTCTCTGTGGGCTTCACGGCCAGCGTCTCCTGCAGGTAATACAGCTGATCCTCCAGGCCGCCGCTCTCCTCCTCATCCACCGTGGAGACCCCGGCCGGAGCGATGATGTTCAGGATCTCCGAGCCCTCAGACACTAGACTGAAGATCTGCTGGTGTGTTTCTGCTCTGTGCTCCTCGGGCTCCTCAGTCAAGTTGGGTTTGGACACCTCCACCATCGCCGGCCGATCCGCCTCCGCCAGCACCTCCAGGGTGACCTGAGGAGCAGATTTGGCTTTCTCGGACCGGTTCCTCCGGTTTCTTCTGGTCTTCAGGGCTTCATCCATGATGACGATGATGCTGCCGGCGGCTGCAGGTGAGCGGAGACTGCAGGTCAGGTCTGAAGCCCACGGCGTGCCGCAGCGGCTGGAAGAGGAGCAGGTCTCCCACTGGATCCCGCTGTCCTCGCTCTGCACCGTGACCATGGAGAAACAGCGGTCCATCATCACACACTGCAGCTTGGGCTTCACCGCACCGTCCTGCACCAGCGC
>NC_141041.1:250000-275000 GCF_052040795.2 Danio rerio
ATGCAGTGGCTTATTGTGTGTGCGTCACGAGAAGTAAGTGTTCATGTCTTCTGTCTGTGTGCTTCTAACACGTAGTATATGGGTTTAATGTTGTAACGCAAACTTTGAATGACGATCGGACCGCATGATTGCAATTACGTCATCAACGCAGGTGGTGCGCGCTTCCGAGCAAACGCCATTATTAACGACGCACATGTTATCCCCGCAAGTTTATTTACCATTGAAGTGTGTTGATATGTAAATTAGTTAAGTGTTAAGCAATGTAAATGCCATGTTTACTCAGTATTTGGGCATTGGATGTGTCTCACATGTATGTGTTTACTGCATATTTAGACCTGATGCCCTGTTAATCTTTACTTGTATGCCATAATTGATGTTATATATATATTATGTCATATTATATTGTTCTGTATATTATACCAATTGCAGTTTAATCATTGTGGAACATTTCTCTCTTGTTTCTAGAAAATACCACACACACGCATGTGCCTTTATGACTGCAAATAAATGCTGTAAAACCATCAGCTAACTACAAAGCCTGACTTGTGCGTTCTTACCGACGCCCCCTGGTGATCACATCATAAATAGTAAAGCCAGTGCCATTTAACAAACTCACCAACAACTTATGGTCCTTCGAGCCGGAGTTTGATGTGATTATCATGGATAACATGTCCAGAGCCAGTCATATTACAGAGCCTGAGCCAGAAGTATGTCACAAACGAGTGCCAAAGCCTCCAAGACATTTAGCCGATTTTGAAGTGGAATACAGTGGGTTTCAACACACTTATCCACCTGCATCCAGAGTGCAACATGAGCTCTACCAACGTGAATCAGAGTGGCAAGGAGCTCATTATCAGTCAGAGGGAGCTGTCGAGATGACACCCTTCATTCAATGTTCAGAAAATGAAAGACATGGAGAGCCATATGAAGATAAAGAGGCTCAAGCGGTCATTCAACGGCTTAGAGAAGAGAATGTTCAACTGTATCGTACACTCAGAGAAATGAGTCAAAGAGCTGAAACTGGAACTGCTGTACTCCAGAGCCCTATTCCTTTGCCTCGAACCAAACCAGCAATTGGGGCTTCTGGTACTCAAGATAAATTCACACCAATACCAGCTCCACGCTCTCACCGGTCCTTTAGGTTGGACTCCAGTAAACCAGCAGCTAAGGAGGCTGAAGTCTGTGAACCTGTGGTGGATGATCAGGTTAGTGTTTCGGCCATTTCAAATGAACTGTCCAGAATGAGTATTAGATCTCTACCAGAAAACATACATGTCCCATATCGTCATAGTTCACCTTACCATGCTCAGCCGCAACCTGATACCAGGGCATACCCAGTGCATAACCAAGATGACTACGGTAGTTATGGCCCAAACCAGCCACAGATGGCTTATCGTGCCACCCAACCTGTTCTAATGCCTCACAAACAGTTAGAAAGGATACAGCCACACAATCCAATAAGAAATTTTGTCTCTGCTGGCCGCCCACCCCCTGCTAGAGAGAGCACCTACAGAGGCCCCACACCCTCTATACCTGATTTCACATCAGAAGACCCACGACAATTCGCACGTTTAAAGATATCTCTTGAGAATTTGCTACCACAAGATGCTACGGAGCAGTTCAAATATCAGATTCTGGTGGAGCATTTGAAAGTTGAGGAAGCTCTTCTTATAGCTGACTCATACAGTAACTCCCCTTATCCTTACTCATACACCATGCAATCTCTGACTGAACACTATGGACAGCCCCACCAGCTGGCATTACAGAGAATTGCTGAACTGATGGAAGGCCCCAACATGCGAAGTGGAGATACCCAGGCTTTTAGGAGGTTCGCTCTAAGAGTAAGAGCACTGGTGGGGATGCTCGACCAGCTGGGTGACAAAGGAAGTATTGAACTTCAGTGTGGCTCACACGTGGCTAGACTCATGTCCAAACTGCCCCATGATCTTCGAGCAAATTTCAAAAGGTACGTCCACCCACTCAGAAACCCTATACCTAACCTGTTAGATTTCTCAGACTGGCTCGAGTTTGAATTGCAGGTGCAGCCCACAGACAGTAGAGTTAATTTGAGTGAGCTAAAGGGACGTAGTGCTTCATATAAAGAGACTCAGCGGCCACGCAAACACCCTCAACAGCCAACTGCCATCCTGCACAGTACAGATCAGTCTGTGAGTAGTACAACAACAAAGGAGCCAGAGAAAGAAACCTTTAACAGGTCAGTGTACTGTCAATACTGTGACAACAAACAACACTTCCTTAATCAGTGTAGTAATTTCGCACAGCTGCCTTCTGAGCTGAAAGCTAACTGGATTAAAAATAATAAAAGATGCTGGAAGTGTGGAGGGAGACATCAGGCAGCCCAATGCAAGTTGAAAGCTGCATGTAAAGTTTGCACAGGAAAGCATCTAACCACTCTGCATGATGTAAATAGCAGGTCTGCAGCAGCAAAGAGTCCCGAAGTGCAACAAGAGAGTCAAACGCTATACCTAGACCGTCCAGTAGGTGGCAGCCAGGTTCTTCTAAAAATCAGCAAGGTACTGTTGCACAATGGCAAACATACATTGACAACTTACGCCATACTCGATGATGGTTCAGAGCGCACCATCTTACTACACGAGGCAGCGCAGCAGCTTAAGATCAATGGTGAGCCAGAGAACCTTGCTCTGAGGACAGTCAGACATGACACACAAGTGCTTTCAGGTGCCAAGGTGTCCTTCACTCTATCCCCTGCCTCTCAGCCCAACAAGAAATTCAAAATACGGGGTGCGTTCACTGCAAACCATTTAGGGCTAGCAAAGCACTCACATCCAGTTCAAGCTCTACAAGAGAAATTTAATCATCTCAAGAGTCTGCCCCTTCAGAGTTTCTCTCAAGTACAGCCATTGTTACTCATAGGCTCTGACCACCATCACCTGATTGCCCCAATTGAACCAGTGCGCTTTGGTCCACCAGGTGGTCCTGCTGGTGTCAAAACTAGATTAGGCTGGACATTGCAAGGACCTGCCAATGTTGTTCAGCATCAGCTCTCAGCACAACAATGCCTATTCACCTCAGTTGTCTCCTCATCTGATCTTCTGCAAAATGTCGAACGACTATGGAAAATAGACACCTTACCATACAAAACAGAAAAGGAAGTGACACGCTCACGCTGTGATCAAGATGCCATTAATTTGCTTGAGTCTAAGACCGTAAGGGTGGATGTGGATGGAGTGAGCAGGTATGCTACCCCTCTGCTACGCAAGAAAGAGATGCCTATGCTACAGGCACCAAAGGAAGCAGTCCTTCCTCAGCTCAGAGGCCTAGAAAAACGGCTTGGCAGAAACCAAGAGTGGGCAAGATCATACAACCAAGAGATTGACAGACTAGAGAAAGCTGGTTATGTCATTAAACTTAAACCGGAAGCTGTAGACCAGTCACAGGAGTCTTGGTACATACCACACCATATGGTTTGCCATAATGGAAAAAACAGAGTGGTGTACAATTGTTCGTTTCGGTTTGAGGGTCACAATCTCAATGAGTATCTCTTGCCAGGTCCAACTCTTACTTCCACTCTCCTGGGCGTATTACTTCGATTCAGAGAGCATACAGTTGCCGTGACAAGTGATATTAAGGGAATGTTTCACCAGATTCGCCTGCTGCCAGAGGACAAACCTCTGCTCAGGTTCCTATGGAGGAACATCCAGCGAGAGAGCCCAGTAAATGTGTTTGAGTGGCAAGTATTGCCCTTCGGAACAACATGTAGCCCATGCTGTGCCACGTTTGCCGTTTTGAAACATACCCGGGACCACACATCACCAGATGAAGATGCACGCCTGTCTGTGGAGAGACACTTTTATGTTGATAATTTCTTGCAGAGTGTACCTTCGGAAGACAAAGCTACAAAACTGGTGAATAAACTACAATCCCTTCTGGCCTCAGGTGGGTTTGAACTGAGACAATGGGCAAGTAATATTCCCTCCGTTGTAGCCCACCTCCCCCTTGAAGCCAGATCAGAGAAGAATGAACTGTGGCTCTCAGAAAAGCAGTGGAATGTTGCAGAGTCCACTTTGGGCTTATGCTGGCTCTGTCAAACAGACACACTGGGCTACAAGGCCTGGCAGCGAGAAAGGCAAGTGCCCACATTGAGATACATCTATCATGTTTTGGCTAGCCAATATGATCCCTTGGGCTATATTGTCCCATATACCACCAGGGCTAAAGTGCTGATACAACGGTTGTGGGACAAAAGTCGTGATTGGGATGACCCCAAACTGCCCAATGATCTTCAACAAGCCTGGTGTACATGGGAAGAGGAGCTGCAAAACATTGAGAGAATTGTAATCCCACGATGTTACACTAGCCCACATCTGGATGCTGAAACATGTGTGAGGGATATTCACATATTCTGCGATGCGTCAGAATCTGCATACGGATCAGTTGCATACCTTAGAACACAACATACAGAAGGCCAAGTGGAGGTTTCGTTCATTGCAGCAAGATCCAGAGTTGCACCCAAGCGGCAGCTGTCTATTCCAAGATTGGAACTCTGCGCTGCCCTGACTGGAGCTCAGTTGGCAAGCCTTTTAGAAAGAGAGCTTACTCTGCCCATCCAACACCTAACATTATGGAGTGACTCAAAAGTAGTTCTGACCTGGATTCAATCGGAGTCCTGTAGATACAAGGTGTTTGTGGGCACAAGAATTGCCGAAATCCAAGAATTAACCTCTCCTCAAGCATGGAAGTATGTTAAGTCTGAAGATAACCCAGCAGATGATATCACTCGTGGTAAATCACTTTGGCAGCTTGCACAACCTACAAGATGGAACCTAGGGCCTCATTTCCTCCGGCAAGACCCACTTACTTGGCCCAATGACTCAGTGAAGCCAAACACTGACAACACGGATGATGAAACAAAGATAAGCTTTTGTGGCTTAACTAGAATAGACTTTTCCCAGGCCATTCAGGGATTCTCTCAGTTTCACAGTTTCTCTCAAGCAGTTGAGTCCAAAGCCTTGGATCAATTTGGCCTAGACAAGAAACCAGAAGATTTATCCGCCAAAGATTATGCCGAGGCCGAGATCACCCTACTGAAGGAAGCACAAGCTACATGCTTTCCCACTGAATTAGAGGCACTGACAACTGGCAAACCCTTGCCCTCTAACAGTCGGTTACTTACCCTTGCTCCAGAGTTGGACAAATCTACCGGGCTCATTAGAGTTGGTGGGCGTCTACGGCGCAGTGAATTGCTTGATCCAGAAACTGTTCACCCCATAATACTAGAACCCAAACATCCCCTGAGTCAGCTACTCATACAGCATTTTGATGAAAAATTGCATCACCCCGGTCCTGAAAGAGTATATGCTGAGATCCGCCGGCAATACTGGATTTTGAGAGGACGAGAGGCTGTAAGATATCATCAACATAAGTGTACCGAGTGTAGAAAATGGCGAGGTAAACCTGAGATCCCCCGTATGGCTGATTTACCCCCTGCTCGCCTTCGACTTTACAAACCTGCATTCTACTCAACTGGTGTAGACTGTTTCGGACCTTTCATAATCAAAGTGGGGCGGCGCAACGAGAAACGGTGGGGAATTATCTTTAAATGTATGACGACTAGAGCGGTATACATTGATGTGCTAACCAACATCAGCTCGGACTCATTCCTCATGGCTCTACGCCGATTTATTGCTCGAAGAGGAAAACCCCATGAGCTCTTTTCAGACCAGGGTACTAATTTCAAGGGAGGTGAGAGAGAAATGACAGAAGCATTCAACAACTTGCAACCTACCCTGAAAAGCCAACTTGCAAAGCAACAGATTGAGTTTCACTTTAACCCACCTGGAGCTCCCCATTTTGGGGGTATATGGGAAAGAGAAATCAGATCCCTGAAAGCTGCACTCAACCAGACGCTTGGAGCACAACATGTGTCAGAGGAAGTACTAACAACAGTGCTGGTAGAGATCGAGGGAATTCTCAATTCCAAGCCGTTGGGCTATGTGCCATCCGATGTGGCTGACATTGACCCTATAACTCCAAATAGCCTTCTAATGGGGCGGCCTGACTCCAGCTTGCCACAAGTTGTCTATCCAAAAACAGAACTACTGAGCAAGAAGCAATGGAGACACAGTCAAATACTGGCGGATCATTTCTGGGCACACTTCATAAAGCGCTATCTGCCTCAACTACAGACTCGGGCAAAATGGATGACTGACAAGGCCAAGAATCTGGAGAAAGGGACAGTAGTGATAATAATCGATTCACAACTTCCCAGAGCTCTCTGGCTTGTGGGTAAGATCACTGACACAATACCTGGAGCAGATGGATGTATAAGAACTGCTGAAGTACAAGTGGGTGATCGCAAATATGTTAGACCTGTGAGTAAACTGATCCGTTTACCACAGTTACCAGATGATGACAATTCTTAGGCCTTTTCTGTAGTAAATTTACTAAGTAAATTGGGGCGGCTGTTGAAAAGGCCAGGTATATCTGGCGTTCTGATTTGATGCTGGTTTGATTGACAGCTGGGTCTGGCCCGCCCAGAAGACGCATATCATTTCCGTTCCTGTAGCCGGACATTGCAGTTCAATACATTCTGGCTAACAGCTCGATGCAGTGGCTTATTGTGTGTGCGTCACGAGAAGTAAGTGTTCATGTCTTCTGTCTGTGTGCTTCTAACACGTAGTATATGGGTTTAATGTTGTAACGCAAACTTTGAATGACGATCGGACCGCATGATTGCAATTACGTCATCAACGCAGGTGGTGCGCGCTTCCGAGCAAACGCCATTATTAACGACGCACATGTTATCCCCGCAAGTTTATTTACCATTGAAGTGTGTTGATATGTAAATTAGTTAAGTGTTAAGCAATGTAAATGCCATGTTTACTCAGTATTTGGGCATTGGATGTGTCTCACATGTATGTGTTTACTGCATATTTAGACCTGATGCCCTGTTAATCTTTACTTGTATGCCATAATTGATGTTATATATATATTATGTCATATTATATTGTTCTGTATATTATACCAATTGCAGTTTAATCATTGTGGAACATTTCTCTCTTGTTTCTAGAAAATACCACACACACGCATGTGCCTTTATGACTGCAAATAAATGCTGTAAAACCATCAGCTAACTACAAAGCCTGACTTGTGCGTTCTTACCGACGCCCCCTGGTGATCACATCATAAATAGTAAAGCCAGTGCCATTTAACAAACTCACCAACACTAATATTATTTACTGTCATCATGATGAAGAGGAAATAAATCAGCTATTAGAGATGAGTTATGAACACTGTTATTGTAACTATCTGCTAGTTATTAAAACAGTCCACGCTTCCAGATACTGAAGTCCATCATGGTTTCATTTATTGAACACTGTGAAAACTAAAAGATAAACAAATAAACAAACCAAATGTTTCACACAAACACAATCAAAAGGACCTCAAAATAAACAAAAAATATATAAAACAAAACGTAGTGTACCGTGTTGGCATAATAACCAGCTGTAGAATAAACAGGAGCATTTAACAGGTGCCTGCATTGAGATTCACTATGCTGAGTGACTCTCGCAGGTTAAATCAAAGAGAATCATGTGACCTTCCACTCAAGCCAACGGAAAACACAGAAACGAGTAACATAAACACATACCAGTCCACATTTACTGATGATCAGAGATGTGCTGGAGAAATCTGCTCTCCGTTATACAGAAATTGAGGAACAAATAAACAGGGGGGTGAATAATTCTGACTTCAGCTGTACATGTTTAGCTTTTAATTTTCCTGCAGTGTAATTCTGTTCACTAATTAAAGACACTGGTTTTATAAGCCTTTTAATTAATATGAAGTTAAGTTGAATATTCTTGGCATTGTTAACTTCTCAGAAAAGTAACACAACTTTGTCTTTTGTAATTAATTATCACTTTAATGTTGGTACTAAAATGTCAAAATGTGGATTAAATGTTCATTTTAATGTAGTGACGCCACAATGCTTGTCCAAACTGAGCTGTGCCTAATAAAACACATCAGAGAACAAGTGATCATCAACTGTGTGAATGAAACTATAAAGCAGATATATATTGAATAAATATTGTCAAATGAGTAAAGTCAGATAGAATATTAAATATTTCAGATGATAAGCAGTCAGTTTTGATCCCTTATTCTCTAATAGTGTTTACATCATGTGAGCTGTAATTATGAATGACATGAGCGTTTACTGCGCCAGGATCAGTGCATTCTGGAAATCAACAGATCAATAGTGATTAGGTTTCAAGATTGCTCAGAAAAATACTTTAAAAACAGATTAAATACTAATATCATGAGTTTTGATGGCCGATCTCCGGATTTCTTCTATTATTATTATTATTATTATTAGCTTATTATTAAATGAATGCGAGAACTGCATACAGAACAGCGGCAGGAGCATACACAACACATGAAAAGCACAAGAGAGATGCACAATGAATAAGCCAAACTAAATAAACATGTTATAATAAATAAACACACACATCCATGACCGCATGATCACAACATCTCATATCAGCAAACACATCATGTCAGCAGACTCTCCTTAGCGCTGTTTATCTACATGTATATAGTTCATTAACACGGACTGTGTGAGATCAGCAGTTGATTATGATCTATATATTTGCAGCTAAACGCGTGTGTACAGTACAGTACAGTTCAGTAGAGTCTGACAGCGCTTTCTCCTCTACACATGCAGATGCTTGTTCCTGCGCGCGTCCGGAAGTGGCGCAACTCCTGCACTGTGCGTGACGTCAGAGCGGGTGCGTGATGACGTCGGCGGAGGTGATGAGCGTCTGACAGACTGAAGGAGGAGAGACAGATGCGGGAGAGATGAAATAAATCAGCGGATTGAGGAGATGTGTGAGAGAGCGCGAGTGTGTGTGTGAGCGCGCGCGCGTGTGTGAGAGAGTGTGTGTGTGTGTGTGTGAGGATCATCTGCTGATATTGTCCTCCTCATCATCCTCCTCTTCATCACCAGCAGCTTCAGCATCATGTCGGACTGAATCACGGACACCGAGAGCGCAGCAAGATGGGGTGAGAGAGCGAGAGAGCGCGCGTATTGTGTGTCTGAGTGTGTGTGTGAGTGTGAGAGAGCGCTGGTGTGTGTGTGTGTGTGTGTGTGTGTGTGTGTGTGTATTCTGTGGCTCTGGTTCAGAATCAGGGCCAAAAAACAGCTCTAGAACATCAACACCGTGAACGCGTGTAAAGCAGCTGTCAGGCACGCGATTGGCTAAGGCGGGCGTGACGTCATCGCTCGCCACTGTGACGTCAGTATCGCAAATCTAGCACGGGACTTGTATCACAATCTAATTGATCGATTTTAACTGACAACCTTCACTGTTTCGTTTCCCTCTTGGACTAATGACTGTATTTTTAAGTTTCGAGACGAAAAAACAGCCGGAATCGTGACATTTACATTTATGTACGTTTAATACTAGTGCGAAACTGTAATTGTGATATTTTATTTACAAAAATTGTGACATATGTATATATACTCAATTCAAGTGCAAAACTGTAGTTGTGATATTGTATCTGACAGCTTTTACAGTTTTTTCCTCACATTTTTCTGTTACGAGATAAAAAACAGTATTGTGATATACACACACACACACACACACACACACACACACACACACACACACACACACACACACACAATATATATCTATTCAACTCAAGTGTGAAACTATTTGTAATGTTTATCTGAAAACTATTTTTCCCTCTTGTTCATTACGACTTTTTAAGTTATGATATTAATGAAAAGTGCCTGTTTGACATTATAACTTTAAAGTAAGTTAAGAGACAAAGAAAAAAGTTGTAATTGTGACATATATATATATATATTTATATATATATACACATACATACACATATGTACACAATATATATTCAATTCACGTGCAAAACTAATAGTAACATTTTCTCTGACAGCTTTTACTATTTTTTCCGCTCTTGGACATTACAATTTGAATTTTTAAAGTTACAAGATTAAGGAAATATCTGTATTGTGACGTGTATATAGATATATATTTACACACACATACAGTTGAAGTCAGAATTATTAGACTGCTTGTTTTTTCCCTCAATTTCTGTGTAACAGAGAGCAGATTTCTCCAGCACATCTCTGATCATAACAGTGTTCATAACTCATCTCTAATCACTGATTTATTTCCTCTTCATCATGATGACAGTAAATAATATTAGACTAGATATTCTTCAAGACACTTCTATACAGCTTAAAGTGACATGTAAAGGCTTCACTAGGGTAATTAGGGGAACTAGGCAGGTTAGGGGAATTAGGCAAGTTATTGTATAATGATGGTTTGTTCTGGAGACTATCAGAAACAAATATAGCTTAAAGAGCGAATAATATTGAGCTTAAAATGCTGTTTAAACAATTAAAAACTGCTTTTATTCCAGCCCAAATAAAACTTATCAGAAGAACAAATATTATCAGACACACTGTGAACATTTCCTCAATCTGTTCAACATCATCTGGGAAATATTTAAGAAAGAAAGAAAAATTCAAAGGGGGTGAATAATTCTGACCTCAACTGTACATGATATAAATTCAGTTCAAGTGCAAAACTCTAATTGTGACATTTTGTCTGACAACTTTCACTGTTTTTTCCCTCTTGCACATCTTTCAGTTATGAGGTGAAAAAAACTGAATTGTGACAAGTGTATGAATAAAATAAAATACAGTTTCGACCTCAAATAAAAAATAAAAAAAATATATATATACATATACAGACTGTTTATGTATTCAATTGAAGCGTGAAACTGTATTTGCAACCTTTTATTTAACAACTCTCAGTAATTTTATTCTCTTGGACATTATGGCTTTAAAAGATTTTAAGATCCGACATGAAGGAAAAGTTGTAGTTATGATATATATTCAGTTCCAGTGTGAAACTGTAATTGTGATACTTTATCTAACAGCTTTCAGCTTTTCCCCCATTATAACGTCACACTTTATAAGACAAGACAGTTGTGACATACTATATATTCAGTTTAATCCAAATGTATTTGTATAGCGCATTTCCCAATAACTGTCAATCTAAAGCAGCTTCACAAACAGCGCACACTATCACTACATCAGAGACCGTGTTTATATAGAGTTTATGAAGACTTTCCTGCAGCTCTGACTTTATATCTGCGCTTATGTCTGGATAGCTTCAGTTTTACACACACTGGGGTGGACACATCAACATGGATTAATATGTTAATATAATACTGACAGTGTTCTGCAAAAAGCAGTAATATATCACAAAAAAGCTGAATGAACATAAAATCCTTTGACTTTTGTTAACTCAGTAACACTTTTATTTTGTCTTTTTTAAAGTGACTTTAGATTGTGATATATTACCTTTCTCAATATAATATTCTGCCTATTTATGCTGTCCAACAGCTGCTACAAATCACACAGAGAAGAATTATTAGGTAATATTTCTACAAACCGATTAGAACAGGAGGTAAACGGCGTGTTTGAGCCGTGTTAGTGAAGATAGCCTGATATTCTGCCTGTTGTTCAGCTGTACACACCTTTAGTCTGTTAATTCTCTGTTTTAGTGTCTGTTGAACTCTAAATGTGTTTTCCTCACTCTCACTGATTAGTTCAGCCCAAAACACGACAATAATTGATCATTTTCTGCAGTAATAATCATATTAATATGCGACTTTTGTTGATTTCTGTGGCTTTGTTTACGTTCTACTCTCTGATATGGCCGACTGATGATACAGAATACACTTCATCAGCTGTGTTGTATATAGTTTACATAGAGTATAGTGTATAAACCGAGCATATGTACAGTATGTATAGAGTATATATAGAGTATAGTGTATAAACTGAGCATATGTAGAGTATGTATAGAGTATATATAGAGTATAGTGTATAAACAGAGCATATGTAGAGTATGTATAGAGTATATATAGAGTATAGTGTATAAACCGAGCATATGTAGAGTATGTATAGAGTATATATAGAGTATAGTGTATAAACCGAGCATATGTAGAGTATGTATAGAGTATATATAGAGTATAGTGTATAAACCGAGCATATGTAGAGTATGTATAGAGTATATATAGAGTATAGTGTATAAACAGAGCATATGCAGAGTATGTATAGAGTATATATAGAGTATAGTGTATAAACAGAGCATATGTAGAGTATGTATAGAGTATATATAGAGTATAGTGTATAAACAGAGCATATGTAGAGTATATAGAGTATATATAGAGTAAAGTGTATAAACAGAGCATATGTAGAGTATTTATAGAGTATATATAGAGTATAGTGTATAAACAGAGCATATGTAGAGTATTTATAGAGTATATATAGAGTATAGTGTATAAACAGCATATATAGAGTATGTATAGAGTATATATAGAGTATAGTGTATAAACAGAGCATATGTAGAGCATTTATAGAGTATATATAGAGTATAGTGTATAAACAGAGCATATATAGAGTATGTACAGAGTATATATAGAGAGTATAGTGTATAAACAGAGCATATGTAGAGTATGTATAGAGTATATATAGAGTATAGTGTATAAACCGAGCATATGTAGAGTATATATAGAGAGTATAGTGTATAAACAGAGCATACGTAGAGTATATATAGAGTATATATAGAGTATAGTGTATAAACAGAGCATATGTAGAGCATTTATAGAGTATATATAGAGTATAGTGTATAAACAGAGCATATATAGAGTATGTACAGAGTATATATAGAGAGTATAGTGTATAAACAGAGCATATGTAGAGTATGTATAGAGTATATATAGAGTATAGTGTATAAACAGAGCATATGTAGAGTATATATAGAGAGTATAGTGTATAAACAGAGCATACGTAGAGTATATATAGAGTATATATAGAGTATAGTGTATAAACAGAGCATATGTAGAGTATGTATAGAGTATATATAGAGTATAGTGTATAAACAGAGCATATGTAGAGTATTTATAGAGTATATATAGAGTATAGTGTATAAACAGAGCACATATAGAGTATGTACAGAGTATATATAGAGAGTATAGTGTATAAACAGAGCATATATATAGTATGTATAGAGTATATATAGATTATAGTGTATAAACAGCATATATAGAGCATATATACAGTACAGTGTATAAATAGAGCATATATAGAGTATATAGATCATATATAAAGCACAGAGTGTGTGTATATAAAGTATACAGTGTATATATATTGTATAGGATTGTAGAGTATATATAGTGTGTAGACTGTATGATGTGTATACAGTATATAGAGTATATTTAGAATGTAAATATATATATATATATAAATATATGTTTAGGGAGAGAGAGAGAATATATAAACTATAGAATTTTTATGTTGTCTGCGTTTTCATGTTCTATACGTTGTGCTGTGCTGTGCTGTGCTGTGTGTGTTTGTGTTTGTTTGTGCGTGTCATCCTTGGAGCGTCTGGTGAGTATTGTGTGAATAATAACAGCAGGAGAATGATTATCAGATGCTGAACATCATCAGTTGACTGACACTCTCGTCACACTCAACACACACACACACACACACACACACACACACACACACACACACACACACACTGCAGGAACACATTCTTGCTGGACATCAGTGCTGTGTGTTTTCAGATCTCGGTGTGTGTGTGTGTGTGGTGTTCAATGATTGTGTGTGTTTAAATTGTGTATGTGTGTTAGGATTGTGTGTTTAGATTGTGTGTGTGTGTGTGTGTACGCGCAATGATTGTTTGCTATGATTGTGTTTGTTCAGATTGTGTGCATGTAAGCAGTGAAATACAGTGTGTGTGTGTGTGCAGTGATTGTGTGTTTGGAATGTGTGTGTGTAAGGATTGTGTGTTTAGACTGTGCAGTGATTGTCTTTGCTCTGATTGTGTGTGTGTGTGTGTGTGTGTGTGTGTGTGTGTGTGTGTGTGTGTGCAGTGATTGTGTATACATTGTGTGTGTGTTTAGATTGTGCGCTTGTGCTTTTGTGTGTGTTGAGTGTGTTCAGAAAGTTTGGGTGTGTGTAGTTCTTGTATGCTTTTGTGTTTGTGTGCGCAATGAGTGTGTGTGATGTGATTGTTTTTTTAGATGGTTTGTGTAAAGTTATTGTGTGAAGTGTGTGTGTGTGTGTGTGTGGGTGTGTGTGTTTGTTGGGTGATTGTGTAGCTCTGGCATGTGATTGGTTGGTTTCATACTGCACTGAGAGCAGATGGACCGGCTCACCCTTGCCCTGTGTGTGTGTGTGTGTGTGCGTGTGTGTGTGTGAGTGTGAGTGTGAGAAGTGCTTCATCAGCCAGTTTGACTTTTATCTGTGTGTGACAAAACACACACACACACACACACACACACATACACACGCACAAGTGTTTAAACAATGGCTCAATGTTTTGTAGTCAAATTCAGTGACAGTCATGTGTGATAAGAGCTGCTCACGCACACACACACACACGCACGCTTACACATACACACACACATGCACATTATGATGGTCAGGTTAGCTTCAGGGTCATGTTTACTGTAAACACACACTGATGTGGAACCTGTTAATGCTGTTTAATCTGTGATGTGTCATCAGTTCTATGTGTGTGTGTGTGTGTGTGTGTGTGTGTATGGGTGTTTCCCAGTACTGGGTTGTGTCTGGAAGGGCATCCGCTGTGTAAAACAGATGCTGGAATAGTTGTCGGTTCATTCCGCTGTGGGCACTCGTGATGAATAGAGAGACTGAGCTGCAGGAGGATGATGAGACTCCAGTGGTGGATCAGGCTGTGGCTCTGCTGTAACTCACACTCAACACTGCAGATCTGTGCTGGACTCATGCACACACACACACACACACACACACACCAGACCCAAGCGGAAAACATATAGTGTGTATGTGTATTTGTGTGTTGCAGTGGGGGTTGCAGGGGGGGGGGGGGTGTATTTGCTGGAGTGTGTGTGCTGGAATGTATATTTTGGAATGTGTGTGTGTGTGCGTGTGTATATTTGTATACTGGAGTGTGTGTGTGGACGCTGGGGTGTGCGTGCATAATGGGGTGTGTGTGTGTATATGTGTTTTGGAATGTGTGTGTGTGCGTGTGTGTATTTGTATGCTGGAGTGTGTGTGTGGACGCTGGGGTGTGTGTGCATGATGGGGTGTGTGTGTGTGTGTAGGTGTATTTGCTGGAGTGTGTGTGCGCGCTTGTTGGTGTCTGTGTATTTGCTGTGTGTATTTGCTGGAGTGTGTGTCCTGGAATATGTGTGTGTGTATGTGTGTGTGTGTGTGCACCGCGGTGTATGTGTGTATATGTGTTTTGGAATGTGTGTGTGTGTACATGTGCGTGTGTGTTCTCCAGTGATCAGGTGTGTATGACAGCATGTAGTGTTGATTTACTTTAATGTGTTGTCTGTGACGTGTGTTTGATTATCAGCTCACACTCGATCAGACACACACACACACACACACACATCTGTCCTGCTAAAATAAAGTGTGTGTGTGTGTGTGTGTGTGTGTGTGTGTGTGTGTGTGTGTGTGAGTGTGTGAGTCCTGCAGTTGATGTTCAGCTCCAGCAGATCCACCGTCCCTCTGTCTGCTAGTTTCATTCATTACAGTGTCAATGAGTGTGTGTGTGTGTGTGTGTGTGTGTGTGTGTGTGTGTGTGTGTGTGTGTGTGTGTGTGTGTGTTAATTAAGAGTGCTTCATTAACACTGAGCTGCTCTGACCCACATTCACCGAAGATTGTAGTGTGTGTGTGTGTGTGTGTGTGTGTGTGTGAGCCTGTTTAAACACACTGATTCTGAGCATGTGTGAGTGACTCTGATTTAACACACTGATGTCTACTATAAAGCGGACTCAGATAAGATGTTCCGTCTCACACACACACACACACACACACACACACACACACACACACACACACACACACACACACACACACAGAGGAACAGGGAAGCGCTTTGCATGCTGGGGTTTCCGTGAGTGACTGTGCAGCCGGCGGCAGATGAACTGATAACACACACACACACACACACACACACACACACACACACACACACTCTCTCTCTCTCTCTGGTCTGATGTGGAGCGCAGATTAACTCTAGTCCTGGACTAAAGCGATGTGTTAATAGTCATTCTGCTGGGAAATCCTCCATAATCCACACCAGTCCTAATCTGGCCTGATCTCATGGAGGATGGGGGATTTCCCAGCATGCACCTGACCTGTCTTCATGTCTGTGTGTGTGTTTGTCTGGTGTGTATGTTTGTTTGTGTGTGTGTCTGTGTGTTTGTCTGTTTTGTGTGTGTACGTCTGTGATTTACATCTGTGTGTGTCTGCGTCTTGTGTGTGTATCTGTGCACTTGTGCATGTTTGTGTGTGCATGTCTGTTTGTGTGTGTTTGTCTGTGTGTTTTTGTGTGTGCATTTGTGTATGTGTGCGTGAATGTGTGTGTGTCTGATCTGTATGTGTTTGCGTATGTGTATTTTGTGTGTATTTGTTTAATACTGTTTGTTTGTATGTATGCATGTCTTTGTGTGTGTGTGTGTGTGTGTGTGTGTGTGTGTGTGTATGTTTATATGTGTGTGCCGATTTTATGTGTGTGTTTGTGTGTATATGTATTTGTGTGTTTGTGAATGTTTGTGTGATTGTGTCTGTTTTGTGTGTCTGCATTTTTGTGTGTATGTCTATGTTTGTGTGCATTTGTTTGTGTGTGTGTGTTTGTGTCAGTGTTTGTGTGTGTTTGTATGTGCATGTGTGCATGAATGTGTGTGTCTGATTTTGTGGATATTTGTGTATTTTTGTGTGTTTGTGTGTGTATTTGTGAATGTGTGTGTGTGTGTGTATGATTTGTATGTGTTTGCGCATGTGTATTTCGTGTGTATGTGTGTTACTGTGTGTTTGTATGTATGCATGTCTTTGTGTGTGCGTGAGTGTGTTTATGTGATCGTGTGTTTATAAATGTGTGCATATATTTTTGTGTGCGTCTGTGTGTGTGTGTGTGTGTGTGTGTGTGTGTGTGTGTTTATGCGTGTATATGTGTCTGTGTGTGCGTATTTGTGGATCTGTGTTTTTGTGTGTGTGTGTGTGTGTGTGTGTGTGTGTGTGTGTGTGTGTGTGTGTGTGTGTGTGTCTTTTTTGCGTGTATGTCTGTGTTTGTGTGTATTTGTGTGTGTGTGTTTTTTTTTGTTTATGTGTATATATGTACATGCTTGTGTGTGCATTTGTGTATGTGTGCATGAATGTGTGTGTGTGTGTGTGTGTGTGTTGCATTTTGTGTATATCTGTGTATTTGTGCATGTTTGTGTGTGTGTGTTTTTGTGTGTCTGCGTTTTTGTGTGTATGTCTGTGTTTGTCTATATATAACTGTTTTGTGTGTGTGTGTGTGTGTATGTGTGTGTGTGTGTGTATGTGTGTGTGTGTGTGTGTGTGTGTGTGTGTGTGTGTGTGTGCGTGCTGTGCACCGAATAAATGTGAGTGTTTGTGTGTTTGCGTGTATTTGTGTATGTGCGTGTGTGTGTGCGTGCGTGTGTATGTGTTCATTTATTTGTGTATGTGTTTGTTCATATGTTCTTGTGTGTGTGTGCGCTTATTTGTTTGTGTGTGTGTGTGTGTGTGTGTGTGTGTGTCCTGCAGAGAGCAGCCGATCTTCAGCACCAGAGCTCATGTCTTCCAGATCGACCCGAACACAAAGAAGAACTGGGTTCCCACCAGCAAGCACGCCGTCACTGTGTCCTACTTCTACGACAGCACACGCAACGTTTACCGCATCATCAGCCTCGACGGGTCAAAGGTCAGACAACCGCATCACTTCCTGCCGATACAATGTGTGTGTGCATCACTGCAGAGATGTGTGTGTCCTCTAGTGTTGAGCTGAGAGAGTGTGTCTGAGCCTCGACATCATCAGGAGGACTATTCCAGAGTTCAGGAGCCATAAAGGAGAAGACTCGACCTCCTTTAGTGGACTCTGCTCTTCAGAAGCCCTAAGTGTAGAGCTCTTGAAGAGCGGGTTGGGCTGTAGCGAGACAGAAGCTGGGTCAGATGAACAGGAGCTGGGTTATTCACAGATTTATAGGCATGGTGTTGCAATGAAGAAGGTCTCTGGTTTGAGTCTCGGCTGGGTCAGTTGCTGTTTCTGTGTGGAGTTTGCATGTTCTCCCCGTGTTGGTGTGTGTTTCCTCCGGGTGCTCCGGTTTCCCCCACAGTCCAAACACATGCGCTATAGGGGAACTGATCAACTACACTGACTGTAGTGTATGAGTGTGTGTGTGTGTGTGTGTGTGTGTGTGTGTGTGTGTGTGTGTGTGTGTGTGTGTGTGTGTGTGTGTGTGTGAGTGTGTGTGTGTGTGTGTGTGTATGGGTGTTTCGTGTTTTTAATAAAGTGGCCAGGGGTGTATGTGCAAATAAAGATGTATAAATATGTGTTTGATGATGATCAGTATGATTGAGAATTCTCAGTTGATTATGTTTAGAATTTTGATCATATTGTATATGGAATATTTTACTTCTCTTTTTAAAAGACATCTCCCAAAACACACCTGCATCCAATCAGCTGTAGGGGGCGTGTCTTGTAACAGAAAAAAATTATAAATAAAGCCTTACAGTAATTTTATTCATCAGGGGTCACCACAGCAGAATGAACCACCAACTACTGTTTTACCCTAACCCTAATACTGGGAAACACCCATACACACACTCACACACTGCGGCCAGTGTAGTTGATCAGTTCCCCTATAGCGCATGTGTTTGGACTGTGGGGGAAACCGGAGCACCCGGAGGAAACACACACCAACACGGGGAGAACATGCAAACTCCACACAGAAACACCAACTGACCCAGCCGAGACTCAAACCAGAGACCTTCCTGCTGTGAGGCCACAGTGCGACACCACTGAGCCATATTTTCCTAGTTATTTTCAACAGAGCGAGGACATTAACTGTTTCTGTTCTTCTCTTGGTTCAGCTGGAATTAAAGCAGGTTTAGGATGTTTTAAACACATGTTATGGTCAATATTATTAACCCTTTAATCTAATTATTTATTTACCGTAGATATTCTACAGAACAAACCACTGTTATACAATAACTTTACCCTAACCTGCCTAGTTCCCCTAATTACCCTAGTGAAGCCTTTACATGTCACTTTAAGCTGTATAGAAGTGTCTTGAAGAATATCTAGTCTAATATTATTTACTGTCATCATGATGAAGAGGAAATAAATCAGTTATTAGAGATGAGTTATGAACATTTGACTGTAGGGTTTATAGCTGTTTATGTTATTGTGGTAAATAGGTGTGTGTTGATATGTGTGTGTTGATGTTTGTGTGTGTGTGTGTGTGTGTGTGTGTGTTTCTGCAGGCCATCATCAACAGCACCATCACCCCCAACATGACCTTCACTAAAACCTCACACAAGTTCGGTCAGTGGGCGGACAGTCGAGCTAACACTGTCTACGGCCTGGGCTTCTCCTCTGAGACGCAGCTCAACAAGGTCTGTGTGTGTGTGTGTGTGTGTGTGTGTGTGTGTGTAATTTAAATAACCTTGCTATTTTAGTAAATATGTGTGTGCGTATCCATGCGTATTTGTAAGTGTATGTCTGTGCGTGTGTGTGTGCGTGTCCATGCTTGTTCACGTGTGTATCTGTGTGTACGTGTTTGCGTGTATCTGTGTGTGCGTGGTGCCTGCTTTTGTACGTGTCTGTTTGTGTGTGTGTGTGTGCATGTGTGTGATTGTGTGTGTGTGTGTGTGTGTGTGCATGTGTGTGATTGTGAGTGCATTTGTGTGTGTGTGCATGTGTGTATATTTTTTATTAAATAACCTTGTTATTGTAGTAAATTTGTGTGTGTGTGTGTGTGTGTGTGTGTGTGTGTGTGTGTGTGTCCATGCATATCTGTCTGTGTGTGCGTGTCTGTGCGTGTATGTCTGTCTGTGTATGTGTGTATTTGTGTGTGCGTGTTCTTGTGTATCTATGTCTGTGTGTGCATGACCATATTTGTGCATGTGTGTATCTCTGTGTGTGTGTGTGTGTGTGTGTGTGTGTGTGTGTTCAAAGTTATTTTACAACAAATACTGCTTCTAAATCAGTGTGTGTGTGTGTGTGTGTGTGTGTGTGTGTGTGTGTGTGTGTGTGTGTGTGTGTGTGTGTGTGTGTGTGTGTGTGTGTGTGTGTGTGTGTGTGTGTGTGTGTGTGTGTGTGTGTGCAGTTTGCAGAGAAGTTTTCAGAGTTTAAAGAAGCGGCGCGGCTGGCCAAGGAGAAATCTCAGGAGAAGATGGAGCTGACCAGCACACCGTCACAGGTACACACACACACACTAATGCAGCATATAACGGTGATCAGTTATTGATGATGGATTATTGACGTCTCCATCACACTGTCTCTCAAGCGCAAACCGGTCTCGTGTTTCCCACGCTTGAAGGTAAGAAGCAGACAAACGTGAGCCCTGAAGTGCCCCTTTACACCCCCACTACAGGACAACAACATCATCAGCCCAGTGTTCATGACCAATCTCCCCCAGTGCTGTGTGGAGTTTGCATGTTCTCCCCGTGTTGGTGTGGGTTTCCTCCGGGTGCTCCGGTTTCCCCCACAGTCCAAACACATGCGCTATAGGGGAACTGATCAACTACACTGGCTGTAGTGTATGAGTGTGTGTGTGTGAGTGTGTGAGTGTGTGTGTGTGTGTGTGTGTGTGTGTGTGTGTGTGTGTGTGTGTGTGTGTGTGTGTGTGTGTGTGTGTGTGAATGTGTGTTTCCCAGTGCTGGGTAAAACATGCTGGAATAGTTAGTGGTTCATTCCGTTGTGGCAACCCCTGATAAATAATAGGAACTAAACTGAAGGAAAATGAATGAATGAATGACTAAATGGACTCATTACTACAGCAGTTTACGTATTTACTTCAGACACACTCTCACAGCTCTCCACATCTCTATTCTGCATTCTGAATATTTGTGCACGTTTAGCAGGATTTTATTCTCTTTAGTTCCTCGTTGGATGGAAACACTGATTCATTGGCTAATATTTTATGCAATATTCCAGTTTCATGCACAAGTCTCACTGGCATATTTTGTAAGCACAGCTTCTGTTCTGTTTTAATAAGAAACTTTGAAGAATGCTGAAAACTGGTAACCATTGACCTCCATAGTGTTTGCTTTTCCTGCCAGTTGCTGCTTTTCAACATTCTTTAAAGTCTCTGATTTACTGTTCAACAAAAGAAATTCAAACTTAAAGGTTTGTCCTAAGACTTGACATCTTTGGGTTAACTCTCTCCAAGACGTTCTCCAGGAGACACATGTCTTGTAAACCCAGTGAAGCATGCCCTCGCTCTGTTAACAGCACTGGGGGAATATTGATCAGTAATCCAACCTTCACTGAGGGCCAATAGCTGTCTTCATCTGTATTCAATACACTCATTGATCATCAAACCCGCACTGGTGACCCCTCCACTGTGGCCCCTATCAGCCTATGATCTCTGTATATTATTATTAATATTATTAATATGATGATGATGATGATGATGAGTGCACTGTGGATGTGCTTGTGTCTCAGCTTCGGACTTCGCAGAAGGTAAGACTCCAGCAGATGATCCGATCTTGTGTTTTCCCCCCTCCTCTGATTGGCTCGCATTTTAATGATTATTATAATGAGCCCTGTGTTTATCAGGTCAAGGTACATTCCAGATTTACACACACACACACACACACACACACACACACACACACACACACACAGCGAAAGAGAGAGAGAGAGAGTTAGTTGCTGGATTACAATTATACATGTATCATATGTTTGTGTGTGTGTGTTTGTGTTTGTGAAGCAGCAGTGCTGATGGTGTTTGTGTGTTTGTGTGTTTGTGTGTGTGTGTGTGTGTGTGTGTGTGTGTGTGTATGTGTGTGTGTGTGTGTGTGTGTGTGTTTATAGAGCAGGGCCTGGTTTCAGAAAGGAGGTTAACTGAAAACTCAGAGTATTTTAACCCTGAAATGAGAGAAACTCTGGGTTTTCTGTTTTAAAATGGCAGGTTTGTTAAACTGGAGAATGCAGGGTAAGTCAAGCCTGTTTCTGAAAGAGAGTTAACTTTAACTCAGAGTCAGTTACTGTGGTCACTTACTCTGTGAATCTAACCTGGTCAGAAGCAGGTTTTATTCTCTAAACTCAGAGTTTCTGTCTGTCTCCTCCCCTTTTTTAAAGATGAAGCGGTATTTCTCGCCTGAGCCTTACGTTTCCACCCACCTATTTTAATGCTCATTTTGGATACGTGCATAAAAACGATTGATAGAAACGTCATGATGCACATAACTTTTTAAAATATGCATAAAAAACGCACATAACTGAGTAGGATAAACTTTTATTCGATAGAAAATGATGGAAACACTTTTACTGAAGAAATTACAGTATGTACATTAAAAAAGGTCATGATCATATGATAATGAAAATGTGTGTAAATGAACAAACCAGCAGGCTGAGCACACTGTAACACGTCTTAAATATTGTTTTAGTCATTCTAAAATGCCTGAACTGTTTCAGTATTAGTGTATATTATTAATTACCTCAGAGTGTCTGGAGCGTGTCAAGAGTCTCCGCGTCTCATGGCTTCAGACGCCCCCACGTGTTCATTGTGTTTCAGCATTGTCTTCTGACATCGAGGCGCAAGTACATTAATTAAATAAACAATTAATTGACGCAGCTTCTTCTACCACAGTAAATTCTGTTTTTACTGTTGATATTTGGTGCCAGTTTAATCATGAAGTGACGATTTTTTTTCTCTTTGACTCGTTGGATGGAAACGCTGCTTTATTCGCATCTTTTATGCAATATTCCAGTTTTGCACATAAATTTATGTAATATATTGGATGGAAACATAGCTATTGCCTACATTTTAGTCACACACAGAAGAACTGTACTAGAATGGCTTATCCTTTTTTAATAAATAATTAAATTGAATTCACCTTCGACATGCATGTAACTAGATTAATGGGATTATTATTCTTTCTAAAAATTATTTTTAGTACTGCTTACCTTCTAAATGTTATATTAACCTCTATCACTTGATCAATAAAAAAGGCAGACACACAAGTGCACTGTTAAATCATTTAAAACTAATAAATGTATATAAGAAAGTTTAGAAAAAATAAAAAATAAATGTCACACATTACATTACTTATTTTATTATACTTAAATATTTAAATACTTAAAGTGAAATTAGGCATTAACTTAAGCAGCTGTTTTCCCACGCTAACTGTCTCTTCTTCACTGATGGTTGCTTCTTTTCAAATATATACGCTCATATTTGCTATAACTTTGCATGAGAACATCAAGTTCAGCTGGAGAAAGAAATGCTGATCTCTTTTATAAGATATTGCCATAGTCACTCGTAATGTCTGCGCTCCATTGATAATGCCTTTTTAAAGTCACGGTGTGCGCGCTTAACTCTGAGTTGGTCTACTCGAAGTTGATTGACCCAACTCAGATCAGCTGTTCTGAAACCGAAAACTCTGAGTTTTTAATCTCTCGGTAAATCAACTCAGAGTTCAAGTTTGTTTGAACCTCCTTACTGAAACAGTCCCCAGCAGTGCTGATGGTGTTTGTGTGTTTGTCTCTGTGTGTGTGTGTGTGTTTGTAGAGCAGCAGTGTTTGTTTGTGTGTCTCTGTGTGTGTGTGTGTGTGTGTGTGTGTGTGTGTGTGTGTGTGTGTGTGTGTGTGTGTGTGTGTGTGTGTGTGTGTGTGTGTGTGTGTGTGTGTGTGTGTGTGCGTGTGTGTATGTTTATGCGGCTGGTGTTCAGGCTGGCCCACAGGATCAATATGAGGACTTTAAACCAGCTGAAGTTTAATAATTAGGCCAACCACCTAGTAACGCAGTACAGTAATCTAATAGAGTACAGTAATCTAATAGAGAGGTCATGACAGCATGAATCAGCTGTTCCGCATCAGACACTGACAGCAGATGTTGAAGTTTGGCAACATGAAGATGGAACAATGCAGTTTTACAGATGCTGAAATCTGGCCTTCAGACCCCAGACTGCTGTCAAACATCACCCTCAAACCACTGACTGAATATGCGGACTGAACTGAGAGTCGATCACGGGTTAGACAGTGCTCTGGGTGATTGTGTGTGAGGGTTTTTGTCTAATAAGCAAGAGCTCAGTTTAGTCTGAATTTAGTAATCAGATTTCGTAATAAGAAGTCTTTAGTCATCCAGTGTTTACTATCAGCTCTACAATCTGTTCATTTGGTAAACTCGTACAAGTTATCTGGCCGTGAGCAGATATAAAGTTGTGTATCATCAGCATAACAGTGGAAGGTAACTCCATGTTTATTAATGACATCACTAGGCCCACACGGAATCTGCGGAGAGTTTTATTCCATCATTGATTCTGTTTATTTACTCGAGTAAATGTGTGTAAATCTATATGTATTCAGTTTTTAAATTAATAACAGTAATATTATTGACTAATATGAAAATGTCCATCTGATTTATGTACAGTGCATTGTGCACAGTAATACTTCTGTCTTTCAGTAGAGATATGATATGAGACTTGCTTTGTTTACCAAATAAGGGGATGTAATTGGATTTGCATTGTAAACATTAAATAAAAGTTAATGAGGGATTACTTTTTGTTATGTTCTTTATATTTTATTCATATATTAGGGTTTTAGTTATGATACTCCCAAAATCATTTTGCATAAATCTGCAGTTTTTAAAAAAAATCTGCGCAGAAATAGCTAAAAATGTCAGCAGAGTCCGTCTGGCCCTAGATATCACATTGCGGTAGCGTATATAGTGTGAACGGTAAGGGACCAAGAACTGAGCCTTGTGGTACCCCACAGTGTACTGTTGATCTGTGTGATGCCTCTTCATTAACTGACACACATTGATAACATTCAGATAGATTAGACCTGAACCAGGCCAACACAGTTCCTGTAATACCAACATCATTTTCAAGCCTGTCAAGGAGAATATCGTGATGGATTGTGTCAGATGCAGCACTGGGGTCCAATAACACTAAGAGAGAAATGCAAC
>NC_141041.1:277500-310000 GCF_052040795.2 Danio rerio
AAAGTAAAGGAATAAATTAAAGAGTAAAGTAAAAGAGTAAAGTAAAGAGTCAAGTAAAGTAAAGGAATAAAGTAAAGAGTAAAGTAAAAGAGTAAAGTAAAGGAGTAAAGTAAAGAGTAAAATAAAGAGTAAAGTAAAGGCGTAAAGTAAAAGAGTAAAGTAAAGAGTAAAGTAAAGGAATAAAGTAAAGAGTAAAGTAAAGGAGTAAAGTAAAGGAGTAAAGTATAAGAGTACAGTAAAGGAGTAAAGGAGTAAAGTAAAGGAGTGAAGTATAAGAGTACAGTAAAGGAGTAAAGTAAAGAGTAAAGTAAAGGAGTGAAGTATAAGAGTACAGTAAAGGAGTAAAGTAAAGAGTAAAGTAAAGGCGTAAAGTAAAAGAGTAAAGTAAAGAGTCAAGTAAAGAGTAAAGGAACAAAGTAAAGAGTAAAGTAAAGGCGTAAAGTAAGAGAGTAAAGTAAAAGAGTAAAGTAAAGGAGTAAAGGAGTAAAGTAAAGAGTAAAGTAAAAGAGTAAAGTAAAGGAGTAAAGTAAAGAGTAAAATAAAGAGTAAAGTAAAAGAGTAAAGTAAAGGAGTAAAGTAAAGAGTAAAGTAAAGGCGTAAAGTAAAAGAGTAAAGTAAAGAGTAAAATAAAGATTAAAGTAAAGGAATAAAGTAAAGAGTAAAGTAAAGGCGTAAAGTAAAAGAGTAAAGTAAAGAGTCAAGTAAAGGGGTAGAGTAAAAGAGTAAAGTAAAGGAGTAAAGTAAAGAGTAAAGTAAAGGAGTAAAGTAAAGAGTAAAGTAAAGGAGTAAAGTTAAGAGTAAAGTAAAAGAGTAAAGTAAAGGAGTAAAGTAAAGGAGTAAAGTAAAGAGTAAAGTACAGAGGCTGAATGGAGGAGGCTGGTTCTTTATCCTCGTGCTGCAGATGCTCTGTTTAACTGCGTTCTTGCTAGTAAAGTGTTCAGTTCAGGTTTTACTCTTACAGACTCATGTCAATAGTAAATGCACCCTGGAGCGACAAAACTGACTCTTAAAGGGAATGAGAGACGAGACTCTGATTGGTTTAATGCAGGTTCTGCTTACAACTCAGCCAGAACTCATGAAGAGGATCAGCACAGCCCTGTCAGACCATTCTGATTGGCTTGATGGCCACTCTCAGGTGTTTATTGTCAGATAAAGGCACAGCTAAAGTAGTTCCGGCAGGTTTAGAGTGCATTACAGCTCCATATTACTCCACTGAATGATTAGAGTTATTACACGGCTACAACAGTCAAACATCACATCAGGAGGAGGAAATGTGGAGGATGTGTGGGTTCAACAGCATATCATCAATTATTTCTTGTTGTGTGTGTGTGTCTGTGTGTGTCAGGTCACAGAGTTGGAGTGTGTGAGTGGACAAACCACCGGCATCAAAACACAGAAGTCGGAGCTGAACCAAACCATTGAGGAGCTGGAGGCCGAACTGAAGGCCAAAGAGGAGGTCTGAACACACACACACACACACACACACACACACACACACACACACACACACACACACACACTCATATTAGCCCCTTTTTGACTACTTTGTTAAATATTTCCCAGATGATGTTGAACAGATTGAGGAAATGTTCACAGTGTGTCTGATAATGTTTGTTCTTCTGGAGAAAGTCTGATTAGTTTTATTTGGGCTAGAATAAAAGCAGTTTTTAATTGTTTAAACAGCATTTTAAGCTCAATATTATTCGCTCTTTAAGCTATATTTGTTTCTGATAGTCTCCAGAACAAACCATCATTATA
This sequence comes from Danio rerio, assembly GCF_052040795.2. Lineage (NCBI taxonomy): Eukaryota > Metazoa > Chordata > Actinopteri > Cypriniformes > Danionidae > Danio > Danio rerio. Next base: position 279,259 of record NC_141041.1, read on the forward strand.
CAATAACTTGCCTAATTCCCCTAACCTGCCTAGTTACCCTAATTACCCTAGTGAAGCCTTTACATGTCACTTTAAGCTGTATAGAAGTGTCTTGAAGAATATCTAGTCTAATATTATTTACTGTCATCATGATGAAGAGGAAATAAATCAGTTATTAGAGATGAGTTATGAACACTGTTATGATCAGAGATGTGCTGGAGAAATCTGCTCTCTGTTACACAGAAATTGGGGGGGAAATAAACAGGGGGGCGAATAATTCTGACTTCAGCTGTATATACACACTCAGACACATGTACATACACACACACACATACTCAGACACGTGCACACACACTCAATGGTTGTGTAAGTGTGAGCAGTGTGAAGCTGCAGTGTTGAGTGTGTGTCTGCTTGTGTTCCTCACAGGAACTGGAGAAGCTGAAGGAGGAAGTAGAAAACACCACAGAGCTGCAGACACAGAGAGATCAGCTCAGACACAAGCTGCAGGTCAGACCACCCTCACTCCTCATCCTCCTCTTCCTCTTCCTCTTCAGTGTGTCTGACCGTGTGTGTGTGTGTGTGTGTGTGCAGGAGACGGAGCTGCGTAACGAGGAGCTGGAGCTGCAGCTGGTGGGTCTGGAGCAGCGTGTGGAGAGCAGGCGTCTGGAGGAGCAGAGCTTCAGGAAGAGTCTCCGCTCACTGCTGCAGATGCTGGACGGCAAGATCTTCGAGCTGAGCGCACTCAGAGACAGCCTGGCCAAACTGATGGACAGCCACAGCAGCTAGACACACACACACACACACACACACACATATATATAAACACACATATGCACACACACACACTCAACACGCCCCACTGTACTGCGCAGGAGTGTGTGATGTTAACGCACACACACACACACACACACACACACACACACGGAGAACAGACCTCCTCCAGATCTGGACTCTTTTCGATGAACTTGATCAGATCTGGAGACGCTGCAGGCGGACGCTGAACACACTCTTCCACTCGTGAACTTCCACAATCTGAGCAATACAACAGAGGAACAGGACAGACGCTCGCTCGCACTGTTTTCAGGTATTCACACACACACACACACACACACACACACACACACACACGCTGCAGTGGCTCTGAAACCTCTCTCCAGACTTTACTCATCTGTTTCTGGTGTGATGGACTGGTGAAGATGATGAAGATGAGGAAGGCGTGTCTGTTTTTGCGCTCCTCGGTGAGGGGGCGTGGCTTTACTTCCTGCTGTTTGAGTTCTGCTTATTTATTGTACAGAGTTATATCCAGATATTATAATGACAGCGGCTGCGCTCAGAGCCCATACACACACATCACGCCTGCACATATATGCACATTATCCAGCAGAACATATCGACACACAGAACACCTGACAAACAGGAGACACTCAGTCTGAGATGTAATGGCTGTGTACACACCAATTTTTTTCCAACCAACATCAGCATCATCATCATCATCTTCATCATCATCAGCATCATCATCATCTTCATCATCAGCATCTTCATCTTCTTCATCATCTTCATCATCATCATCATCATCATCTTCATCATCATCATCTTCATCATCTTCATCATCATCTTCATCTTCTTCATCATTTTCATCATCATCAGCATCTTCATCATCATCATCATTTTCATCTTCATCATCATCATCTTCATCATCACCATCATCATTTTCCTCTTCATCATCATCATTTTCATCTTAATCATCAGCATCTTCATTATCATCATCTTCATCTTCTTCAGCATCTTCATCATCATTAGCATCTTCATCTTCTTCATCATCATCATCAGCAGCAGCAGCATCTTCATCATCATCATCAGCATCTTCATCATCATTTTCATCATCATCATCATCTTCATCATCATCATCTTCATCATTTTAATCATCATCATCACCATCACCATCACCATCATCATCATCATCAGCATCTTCATCATCATCATCATCATCATCTTCATTATCATTATCAGCATCATCAGCATCTTCATCATCATCATCATCAGCATCTTTTTTCATCATCATCATCATCATCATCATCATCTTCATCATTTTAATCATCATCATTACCATCATCATCACCATCATCATCATCATCATCATCTTCATTATCATTATCAGCATCATCAGCATCTTCATCATTATCAGCATCATCAGCATCATCATCATCATCATCTTCATCATCATCATCATCATCTTCTTCATCATCATCATCATCATCTTCATCATCATCATCTTCATCATCATCATCATCTTCATCATCATCATCTTCATCATCATCATCTTCATCATCATCATCATCTTCATCATCATCTTCATCTTCATCATCATCATCTTCTTCATCATCATCTTCATTATCATTATCAGCATCATCAGCATCTTCATCATCATCATCATCATCTTCATCATCATCAGTTTCATCATCATCATCATCTTCATCATCTTCATCATCATCATCATTTTCCTATGCTTGTCTGGGGCCGGGTCACGGGGGCAGCAGTCTCAGGAGAGAGCCCCAGACACTTCCCCCAGCTCCTCCGGGGGGAACCCGAGATGTTTCCAGGCCAGCCGAGAGACATAGTCCCTCTAGCGTGTCCTGGGTCTTCCCTGAGACCTCCTCCTGGTGGGACATGCCTGGATTATCTCCCTAGGTAGGCGTCCAGCATGCATCCGAAACAGATGCCCGAGCCACCTCAGCGGACTTCTCTGCATGTGGAGGAGCAGCGGCTCTACTCTGAGCTCCTCACCCTGTCTATAAGAGTGCGCCCTGCCACCCTGAGGAGGAAGCTCATTTCAGCTGCTTGTATATGAGATCTTGTGCTTTCAGTCAGACCCAAAGCTCATGACCATAGGTGAAACATGAACATATATTGAGCAGTAAATGGAGAGCTTTGCCTTTCAGCTCAGCTCCTTCTTTGCCGCAGTGTCTTCACCTGTCATGAACAAAAGGCTAAAGACACTTGAACTCCTCCAGCTGGGGTAAGGACTTTCCTCCAACCTGGAGGTCCAAACCACCTTTCTCCAGTGGAGCACCATGGTGTCGGACTTTAAGGTGCTGATCCTCATCCTAACCACGTCATACTCGGCAGCAAAACCCCCCCGGTGCATGCTGTAGGTCCATGTCTGATGAAGCCAACAGATCAACATCATCTGCAAGTAACAGATGGAGTCCTGCGCTCCCTTAACCAGACCCCCTCCGGCCCAAGGCTGCACTTAGAAATTCTGTCCATAAAAATGATGAACAGAACCGATGACAGAGGATAGCCCTGCCAGAGTCCAGCACGCACAAACTACAGTAAGAGACCCATCCCTGACCCAAACACACAGAGGCGACCCTCTGGTTCACCTCCATTCAAACTCCAACACATGGTGGCTATGTAGGGGAGCTATAAGCAAGCCCACACCAGCCCGCCGCCTCTCACCGTGAGCAACTCCAGAGTAGAAGAAAGTCCAGCCCTTCTCAAGAAGTTGAGTTCCAGAGCCCCAGCTGTGCGTTGAGGTGAGCCTGACTATCTCTAGTGAGTACTGCTCTACCTCCCGCACAGACTCGGCTTCTTCCCTCCCAGTGAGGTCGCGCTCCATGTCCCGAGAGACAGTTTCTGTGCCCGACGATCGGGTTGTCATGCTAATAACCTTCAACCACCACCCATTCCACAATGCTCTGGCCCCTCACAGCTCCTCTTGTAGGTGGTGGGTCTGCAGGATGATGGTCCCACCTTGCTCCTTCAGGCTGAGCCCGACCAGGTTCCATGTGAAGTAACTCGGCCACCAGGTGCTCGCAACCGAGCCCCAATCCCAGGCCTGGCTTAAAGGGGGGCCCGTTGATGGCTTCTAATCTTTGTCGCGTCTCTCGACACGCTCTGCTGGTCGTCAACAGCGGCTCGTCTAGACGGAGGTTGCCGGAAGTCACTCGCTCACAGTTAAAATGAAAGGTTGATTTGCCTGTGCGAGTTGAGAATGAGGCTTTAGTCTGATCAGTCATGCTTCAACCAACAGGTCTGATCAATATAGGCATTTATTAATACAATAATGATTTATAAGTGTGTACTCGCACTCACATACACACACACACACACACACACACAAATATAAATACATTTGTACACTATATATATATATATATATATATATAAATATTGCTCATATATGTACATATAAGGCCATATATGAATGCTTATATGAAATATCTGCTGTATTTAAACATGTTCATCATATAATCACATTTATAATTGCAATGATTGAAATATATATATTCATTCATTCATTTTCCTTTCGGCTTATCCCTTTATTAATCAGGGGTTGCCACAGCGGAATGAACCGCCAACTTATCCAGTATCTGTTTTACACAGCAAATACCCTTCAACCTCCTACACAGTACTGGGAAACACACATACACACACACACACTCATACACTATGGCCAGTGTAGTTGATCAGTTCCCCTATAGCGCATGTGTTTGGACTGTGGGGGAAACCGGAGCACCCGGAGGAAACCCACACCAACACGGGGAGAACATGCAAACTCCACACAGGCGATCATGCTACCCGCTGCACCACCGTGACACCCTATATAAAAATATATGTGTGTGTGTGTGTGTGTGTACGTGGCCATTCTTGCAATATTTGAAAGTATAAGTTGCACACATGGCGTATTAGACATGTCTCTATATATAATGTGCATATATTGGCAGGGATAATATTTGTCTATGGGGTATTTCGAGCACAGACATGTTTGTTTGTTCTTTTTCTTCTCTGTTTTTATGGTTTGCGCTGTGTACTTCTGTCTGTCTGTCTGTTTTTTAATGTGTGGAAAATCTGGCAATATTTTTGAACTCTTGATCTTTACTGTATTTAAAGGGAAAGTGTGTGTGGGACTGATTTTCCAGAGTTTTTCTTGCCAAATGTGTCGTGTGTTGCGGAGGAACTCAAGGGCTCCAGCTGTTCATTTGATGATCATGATTATGATTATTACTGTTGGAGCTGAGGCTCAGAGACTTTGAATAATAATCTTGATTTCACACACGTGCACACACTGGAACACAACTGTGAGTGGGTTTATAGTAAAATTAAAGAGGAAACGGTCAACACTCGAGTGAATATTCATTGTCTTTATCAATGATGTAAAGCGCTCATAATGGATTTCCAGACAACTTTAAAGGGGATTTTCTCAGTTTTTGTATTTATTTGAGCTATTTTGATCATTTTTACCCCTTTAACAGTGCTTAATATTACATATATCACTATATTACAATTAATTCCTGATCTAATCATGACAGACTATATATCGTTGGAAAGGTCTAAGACTTCTGAATACACATTTTACTGCTGTATTTATTATTTAGGAAGGGCAGAACATATTTAATGTTACCCTATAGCCTGCAGGACCGTTTGGCACTTACATTTATAAACTATTATATTATAGTCTAAACATAAAGCAGTCATAGCAAAATATACATCATTTAAAAACTTAAAATGTCTAGTTTACAAATCTGATCGCTGATTTTAGAAAGATATTTCTGAGCAGTTAGTTCGCAACAAGGAAACTCATCAGAGTCCTAAACATTACTTTGCTACAGCAATCCACATGTGAAACAGTTTTATTTGTTTTATAGAGGCTAAATCCAAATAATATCACCAGACTGCCCAAAATACTTTTACAATCTGATGTCTATTTTACAAATATGTCAAAAGCATGACAATAATATGCTTCACATTGCTCAGAACACACAGAAATAGGAGACGCCTTATATTTATATATCACCAATGTAAACTGAAGGTCACCTGGTGGTCATGTCTGGAACTGCAGCCAAACTCAATACTGAGAGCTCAGTTTTAGAGAGATCAACTTTAAGTTTTAGAATATAATTGGTTCAGATATTTAGCTTTAAGGTTCTGTCAATTTTAGGCTCAAACTGGTTTTGAAAATGCAGATTTTATGTAACATAATGAACTATACATGCAGTTTTTATAATTTCACAAACTTAAAGGCACAAAACTTTGAACATTTTGAAATTCTTTACTTTAGGAACAATTCGACAGGCATCTTCTTTAAAAAAAGACCTAAATACACTACCTGACAAAAGTCTTGTGGTGGATCTCAGTTGTATGAGCAGTTAATAATAACTTAATTTCTAGTTGAGCGTGTGTAAAAGTGTCAGAAAACTTACTGTCCTAATCAAATCAGTCAACATCAAGACATGATCAGATTTATTGAGCTCAAATCAGCAAAATCTAGAGGAATCGCCTTTCATAGAGACACTTCTGACACCAAATCATCAACTACAAGTCCAGTTATTATCTGTGTTCATAACACTCAGATAGGCCACAAGACTTCTGTCAGGTAGTGTATTACACCAAAGTGTTTGGTAATCATTTCAGCTGAACATGTCATTTTCACATTCATGTCAAAGAAATGCTGTTTTATTTGAACAAACTAAACTTATTCAGATCTTCAAACACTTAAAGCTGGTTTTGTGTCACATGTTGTGTTTATTTCCTTCTCTGCTCTTTTTCCTGTGATGTGAAACTTCTGTCATGACATTATTATTGACTCGAGACATCAGGACGGTCTTCTGAGTGTGTGTGTGTGTGTGTGTGTGTGTTTGTGTGTGTGTGTGTGTGTTTGTTTGTTTGTTTGTGTGTGTGTGTGTGTGTGTGTGTGTGTTTGTGTGTGTGTGTGTGTGTGTGTGTGTGTGTGTTTGTTTGTTTGTTTGTTTGTGTGTGTGTGTGTGTGTGTGTGTGTTTGTGTTTGTTTGTTTGTTTGTGTGTGTGTGTGTGTGTGTGTGTGTGTGTGTGTGTTTGTGTGTGTGTGTGTGTGTGTGTGTGTGTGTGTGTGTGTTTGTTTGTGTGTGTGTGTGTGTGTGTGTGTGTGTTTGTTTGTGTGTGTGTGTGTGTGTGTGTGTGTGTGTGTGTGTGTGTGTGTTTGTTTGTGTGTGTGTGTGTGTGTGTGTGTGTGTGTGTGTGTGTGTGTGTGTGTGTGTTGTTTTTGGCATGAAATATGGGCCATTTTTACATCATGTTTCTCTAAAGGGGGTTCTGCTTCTTCAAATTGATCATGTTAGACTTTCTGAAGACTTTGTGGACTGCTGTTACGGTGAGATATTTCAGATGATTATTATTATTATCATTATTATTATATGTGTCAGGAGCAGCAGAAACATACTAATAAATGTCTCCTTTATGATCCACAGATTGAAGAAAGGCCACACTTGAGGCTCTGGAAACACATGAAGGTGTGTGAAATCTGCAGTTGTTGGATAATCATTCCTGTTAAATATACTGTCAGAGAATAATATCCAGAGTAAATCAAACATTCAAGCCTTGACTTGCACATGGGCATTGGCTTGTAGACATTTTTATTTTTTAGTGCTGGGCAAAGATTAATCAGGTCTTATAAAAGGTTTGACATATATATATATATTACAGTATGTCAAACCTTTTTTTGGCAACACACGTGGCAACACATATATATATGTGTGTGTGTGTGTGTGTGTGTGTGTATGTGTGTGTGTGTGTGTGTGTGTGTGTGTGTGTGTGTGTGTGTGTGTGTGTGTGTGTGTGTGTGTGTGTGAGTGAGTGAGTGTGTGTGTGATGTATTTATTATGTATCTATAAATACACACATGCATGTATATATTTGAGAAATTGTTTATATTTAGATATAATAATAATAATAATATAATAAAATGACTTTATTAAAGTACAATAATAAATGATGGATAACTAATGAAAAAACTAGTATAACTAGTGCTATGCAAATCTAAAATCGCAATTAATCATATGCAAAATACAATGGATGTACAGTTGAAAGCAGAAGTGTACATACACTCTTAAAAACAGAACATCACCATTTTTTAAAAGTCTGATTTTAAATCAAACTAAACGTTCACTATTCTAGGTCTGTCAGGATTTCCTAAATGATTGACATTTGCTCAATGCCAGAATAATGAGAGGATTTGTTATTAATTTCTGGACAGTCAGAAGTGTACACACATTTCCTTGGTATTTTTAGCTTTGCTTTTAAACTGTGTAACTTTGGTCAGATGTTTTGGGTCTCCTTCCTCAAGCTTCTCACAATAGTTTGCAGGAGTTTTGGCCCATTCCTCCTGCAGAATTGCTGTAACTGAGTCAGATTTGTAGGCTGTCTTGCTCACACAAGCTTTTTCAACTCCGCCCACACATTCTCTGTAGGATTGAGATCAGGGCTTTGTGATGGCCAAAACATTTACTCTGTTGTCCTTAAAGCATATTTGAACTCATTTGGCAGTGTGTTCAGGGTCATGGTCTGTCTTAAAGAGCCATTTGTGGCTGAGTTGTAATGTCCTGGCTGATGTGTTGAGATGTTGCTTCAGTATTTCTCCAGTATTTCTCCGTAATGTTCTTTCCCCATACTGCACAGTTGGGATGGTGTTTCTAGGCTTGTGCGCTTTCCTCTTTGTCCTCCACATGTAACTCTGCTCATTAGGGCCAAACAGTTCAATCTTAGCTCCATCAGAGCACAGGACATGTCTCCACACATCAGTCTGTTCCCAGTGTCATTCAGCTAAAGGTAATCTGGCTTTGTTGTTGATTCTGGCTTGTTGATTTTCTCATGTTGTCACAGAAGGAAGCAGTGTGTTTGAGCTTCTCCTTCAACACTATTCTACAGTTGTGCCTCACATTAACTCAAATGTTGTCAATTAGCCAATCAGAAACCTCCTAAACCCTGACATCATCATCTGAGCTTCATCACAGGCAGAATAATCTTATTGTGTGTAAACTTGACTTTCAAGAAGAGTTAGAACAATTTCTCAAACAATATCGCTCTAATTATTCTGCTGAGCAGAACAGAAACACATGTGATCATCCTCACTTACCTAAAAGAGGAAAAGTTTACTCACATTAACATCTGACTCTTTTAAATGCTTATGTGCCTTTACATACAGTGTAAACTTCTGCTTTTGACTGTAAATAAATAAACAATATATAAAGTATATACAACACACACTCATAATTAAAATGACTATAATTATACAAAATATTTAGCAAATTGTCTCATATACATATTTACATAAATAAACACATATTGCCAAATACCTGTATGCGTGTTTGTATTTATTTATACATAATGCATTTATTTTAAAATAAACTTTTTGACAGACTGTAATATGTGTGAGTGTGTATTATAAATAAGTATTATGTATATGTAAATGCACACATTTGTTTAGATGCCACTTATTATGTATAAATTTGAATATCTATGCAAAAAAGTGTGTGTGTGAGTGTGTGTGAGTTACATATACATAATAATATTTATAATTCTCATATCTTATGTAAAAGCAAGCTTATTTTGAATGTGCATAATCACAATCAATGCGATTAACCTGTTTTACCAAGTAATGTGAGTTTGTTTCAATACCATATTTTGAAATAATATTCACACAACACTGAATAAACAGCTCTTACTCCTGCTTTTAACTCATCAATAACACTTGCTCTCTTTAATTATGAGATTTTAAATGCAGTGTTTTCTGTTTATTATGTTTCTGTGTTCGTTTGCTGTCTGTCTTGTTGTACAGCGCACTGCTGTTGTGTTTATTTGTGCTTTTCTTTTTCTTATGATTAGCTACAGCTCGCGTGCCTGCTCATGAATATTCAACACGCCCACTGACACCTGTAGCCGCGCCCCCTCAGCTGCCATGATGATCCGCTGCTGCCGCCTGGTGCTCAGAAAGAGCCGCTGCAGAAACACAGGTCACTTTACAGCACAGAAATGGTCACTTCACAGCACTTATATTCTGAAAATAAACGATAATCAATTGAGTTGAGGATTAAAACAATGACATATTGGCAATCAATACAAAGGGGAACATGTCTGACTGCATTTGCATATTTGTTTGTTTTAACTCAATCAATACTAATCTATAATTATACATTCTATATTTAGAACTGAGCAAAGATAAACTGCAATTAATCAAATTCAAAATAAAAAGACATATTTATGTAATATTTGTGTTATTATATATATTTGTTAAATATTTGTTGTACACACTCAACTTTAATTACCATAATTCTTCAAAAAACTTGCAAGAATTTAAATTGATAGATAATTAGTAGTATAATATATATATTTTTTTATATTTAGATATAATTAAAGATGCAGGATGTAAGTTTGACATCCAGTGGTTGAACTTGGCATTGCACTCCTGGATCAAAACACATGCAAGCGCAGGTTGCCAGATTGCCGACCAACAGGAGTAAGTCTGACAGTCCAGCCTAAAGGCTGATTTAAGTCGTGTTCTAACTAAAAGCAATGACACGCAATAGAAGGAATATTCTCTGAATTAAAAAAGGAGTTTTTGTCCTAACCAACTGCTGAAATGTATATATTAGAAGTGGCTTCTGTTTCCCACAACTGAACACCAGAAAACTGACCCAGATCAGCTCAGATACAGCCAAACCTGCCAACACTCCCGTTTTTCCCAGGAGTCTCCCGCATTTCAGACCCATCTAATGTTTTGTTCTGCCTCCCGGAAAACTCCTGGAATTTTAATTTGTTAAATGTTGCCCTTTTGCTTTCCGCCTCTCGCAATCCCAAGCATGGGTGGATTTAATCAATGAGAAGAAAGCAGCCACATGGGGCCCCAAAAAACCTGGGGGCCTCCAATAAATACCTAGAAGTATAAATCACACACGTAACGTCATTTTCATGATCATATTTTGTATGGTAAGGGTCTAACAAATACAATTTTAACCTAATTTTAGCATCTATGCACACTTGTCTTACACCCCAATTATAGAGCAGTCCAGCAGGCAAATTAGGTAAAGATTTAGCTCTAAAAACTGTATTATTTTCTAGTTATTAATTTTGTTGTTGTAAATTCATTTTAAGAATACAAATAATTTAAAATGTAGATATTGCATTAAGAAAAAACATTAAAAAATAAAAATAAAAAAAAACAACATAAGTAAAAATGAATAAAACTGCATTTTAGGACTGTTCGGCCTCATGGCTGGAATTGCTTCGTGTCTCCAAATCACTCAATCTGCATTTCCCTGATCCCAAGTTTACATATCTCACAGTTTGCCATGGCAATGTTATCATCATCAACTTAATAATACCTCCAGACCGCAGACATACTCCTGCTTTCCGCTTCAAGCTGCTTGTGTGCTGGCATTTAACCCAAAGCGTTTCTGCAACACAGCAATGTCATGCTGCACGCGTTGCTATTTCTGTGGGAAATCAAGAAAGAGCTCTAACTCTGTGCCACTGTAGAACTATAGATGTAAAAAATAAGGAGTATCAATCTATCTATCTATCTATCTATCTATCTATCTATCTATCTATCTATCTATCTATCTATCTATCTATCTATATATATATATACACACACACACACACACACACATATGTACAGTTGAGGTCAGAATTATTTGCCCCCTTTGAATTTTAAATATTTAAAGGGAATATCTTATTTAAATATTCCCCAGATGATGTTGAACAGATTGAGGAAATGTTCACAGTGTGTCTGATAATGTTTGTTCTTCTGGAGAAAGTCTGATTAGTTTTATTTGGGCTAGAATAAAAGCAGTTTTTAATTGTTTAAACAGCATTTTAAGCTCAATATTATTAACCTCTTTAAGCTATATTTGTTTCTGATAGTCTCCAGAACAAACCATCATTATATAATAACTTGCCTAATTACCCTAACCTGCCTAGTTCCCCTAATTACCCTAGTGAAGCCTTTACATGTCACTTTAAGCTGTATAGAAGTGTCTTGAAGAATATCTAGTCTAATATTATTTACTGTCATCATGATGAAGAGAAAATAAATCAGTTATTAGAGATGAGTTATTAACACTGTTATGATCAGAGATGTGTTGGAGAAATCTGCTCTCCGTTAAAGAGAAATTGAGGAACAAAATAAACAAGCGGTCTAATAATTCTGACTTCAGCTGTATATATTTAAATACTTGAGTTCTGATCGGGAGGTAATGTCCAATTCCGAGTTTGAAACTGCGTGATCGGACCCGATTTCCAATGACGTGATTTTTAAATATAAATAAAAAATAGCTTTATACATAATGTTACACTGCACATAAGATTATTTATGTACAGAGCTTTATTTTGCACTAAATATAATTAATAATAATAATAAATCTGACTGTTCTCTTCAACAGATCATCCACACAAGCAAAGGTTTTTCTCTGAAACTTTATTTACGTAAGAGGCAAAATGCAAATCGAAAATAACTATTAGAGGAGTAATGTCTGGAAAAGCAGAGTAAAAGCAAGAAGATTTGAGTCTCAAAAAAACACCAAATCATTGTACATTTGAGTGATATTGCTTTACATATTTAAATATTTAGTTGTAGAACTCAGTAATAATAATAAATACATGTGTCCTTCAGGCAGACATGCGATGGGTTTGCTAGTATGGTATTGCACACGTTGTTGGCCAGCGTTCATCTGCTAGCGTCACCACTGTAGTGTTCAGGAGAGCACGCTCCATTGAAGAATGCATAGAACATACACAACAACTCATATGAAGAGAACAGACAAACAAACAAACAAACAAACAAACAAATAATATAGAGAGATATATCAAAAGCTAAATACAGTACAGGTGATGTGGCCACAGTAACGCACAGCGGCATCATGGGACACCGCCAGCCTTCATTAAACAGCCGCTGAGTAACAGAAGACCAGCAACTCAAGAGTGGGTTAATAACAGGAGCCAATCAGACAGCAGGAGGTCAGGTCAGGTCTACAGGAGATGAGCAGGAGGACGTCAATAACAGAGTGGAATAATGGACAATAACACACTGTATATAATGCTGCTCTTAGACTTCTTTCACCTCTAAATACTGAAATCAAGAAGCATTTACTGGACAAGCACAAAATATAGTCCTGTTTACAGAAATAATGAGTCAAACTGACGTGCTTTTACCTTAAAAGAAGACCTATTCTGCTGTGAATGTGTCTCTGCGGTCTCTCGTGTGTGTGTGTGTGTGTGTGTGTGTGTGTGTTTGAGCTGAGAACAGCACACAGATAATGTTCTCCAGCTCTCTGAAACTGACCCTTTCAGGCTTTGATCCTCATTGTGTTGTTTTTGTGACTGTCGCTTTAAATGCAAATGAGATTGTGCTCTTTTAGAAAGAGGGTGGAGCTACAGATGTCTGTCAGTCTATGTCGCTGTTCATCTATAACTCCACATCTATAATCCTCTTAGTCTATGCTGACATGATCTTCAGCAGCTCAAACACTCTAATAGCTGATGGACAGACGGCTGCTTCTCACTCAGGCCTGCTGATTGTGCTAATGAGATGGAGAGATGGCCACTAGTGGGCGGAGCTTTCCCCTCTGATGACACGTACTCAGGGAGAATGTCAATCACAGTGTGTCATTCATCAAGTCTGATTATAATAAACACAGTTCACTCATGTTGAGCATCAGAGGCTGCTGGAGATCTTCACACACCGCTGGGGTTAAACCCTGCATACAAGTCATTTCTGCATAACAGGTGCACTATAAAACTGATAATGATCTGCCACTGAGGTTAGCTAAATAATCTTGTTTTTGGTTTGAAATTAATTATATCACTTCATCTGATTATTTTGCTCGTTGCTGAAAGTCGCTTAATTTTGCCTTATTTCTGAAAGCAAGACTAAGGGCTCTATTTTACGATCTAGACGCAAAGTCTAAAGTGCAGGGTGCAAAAGCATTAATAGTGTGTCTGAATCCACTTCTGCTATTTTAAGGATGGATAAAGAGCCTCTGCACCCCAGAGCATGCTCTAACAGGGCTGTGCTGATCCTCTTCATGAGTTCTGAGTGTGTTTTGAGCAGAACCTGCGTTAAACCAATCAGAGTCTCGTCTCTCATTCCCTTTAAGAGTCAGGTAAACTGAACGCTTCACCAGCGAGAACACAGATAAACAGAGCACCTGCAGCGCGACGATAAAGAACCAGCCTCCTCCATTCAGCCTCTGTACTTTACTCCTTTACTTTACTCCTTTACTTTACTCTTTTACTTTACTCCTTTACTTTACTCTTTACTTTACTCCTTTACTTTGGTGGAGTGCGGAAACGGTGGAAACTCTCTCCACTGAACACATCCATCAGCCCACATATTTAATCTCCTTTGTTAAACACAAAGATTTGCATCAAAACTGTTTCTAAATTCAGTTCTAATCTCCAGCAGAGGAATAAATGAGCAATAATAATGAAGTGTGCTCAGAAAACTGAGTGATATCCAAACACACGTCCTGTTCTTATCTACATATGCTGATGCAGACGTCTCCAAAACCCCACAGCTGGACACATCTACACTTGTGTTTATTATAAATCTGCAGATAATCAATAATACTGATCATAATAATCACATTATACAGATGCAGATGCTCATCAATAAGCTGAAGAAGCCCCCCGAGGTGAAGAAGGCCTGGAGGCAGTGTGTTTATATTGATGGAGAAAATCATTTCTGGATCATTTTGTGTTGCTGAGTGTGTGTTGCTGATCATCCTGTGTGTGTTCAGCAGTGTGTGAGTGTTTAAGGCCTGTTTCACACCGCAAGCGTAAGCAGCGTGTGTGTTTTCGGCATCCATGTTAACAGATTAGAGCTTTCATACCGCACGCAGCAGCAGCGCGTCAGAGCGAGGCGTGAGCTTTGGTGAAGCAGCAGTGCAGCGATGGTTTCAGCGTTGGGTCTATTTTTGCTGCTCAATTAAATTTAATTTTTGCTGCTTCAATTGAATTAAAGTGACAGTGCATTGACAATGACCAAAACACATTGAATGGTGTCACTATTTAAACAACGAGGAGCAAAACGGGAGAATTACAGTCGCGCTGATCTGAAAATAGCAAAAAACCACACCAAACACGTCTTGCGCATTATCGCGCCGGGTGTGTGGTAGAGCCCGATGCTTTTTACTTGTCTAGAAACTGCTTCTTGATTCAGTGTAGTTCTGTTGACTGAAGACTACAAGACTGCATCTGTTTAACATAAATACAGTAAAAATGCTGAAATATTATTCTGAATAACCTGCACTATTGTCAGTGAATACATGGTAAGCATTAATGTAAACTTCAGCATCATTACTTCAGTGTCACGTGTGAAATATTGATTACCTCTGACTGCTGTAGCTGTGCAACAACTCGAATCATTCAGTGGAGTGATATGGAGCTGTAATGCGTTCTAAACCTGCCGGAACTACTTTAGCTGTGCATTTATCTGACAATAACCAAACACCTGAGAGTGACCATCAGCCAATCAGAATCAAGCGTTCAGCAGAGCGTTATAATAGCTGTTTTCTTATAAGATACTGTTTACATTTAAAATGTAAGTCAGAAAGCCGTATATGAGCACTTGATGATCATCAAACATGTCTGATTATTATGATCAGTGTTGAAAACAGTCGCGCTGCTTCACATTTTAGTGGAAACTGATTTATTTAGTTTTTCAGGATTCACAGATGAAGAGGAAGCGCTAAAGAACTGCATTTAATTTAGATTAAACCTTCTGTAGTGCCTTTATTGTGCACTTAATTTCATTTTCAAACTATTTAAGGCATATCTGATAAATACAAGTGTTTATTTAATTAGAACATTGAATAAAAAATCTAACTACAGTACTGATGTGAATAGAAAACACAAATAATTTAATCAGAATTGTTTTATTATCAAAGAAATTGATAATAATCAGAAATATGGCCACTCTCAGGTGTTTATTGTCAGATAAAGGCACAGCTAAAGTAGTTCCGGCAGGTTTAGAGTGCATTACAGCTCCATATCACTCCGCTGAATGATTATTACACAGCTACAACAGTCGGACATCACAGCAGAACACAACAGGAGGAGGAGGAGATGTGGAGGATGTGTGTTTTATTCCTTACACACTATTACACTGTTTTCAGCTTATTTTAATTGTAAATATAAAGAGACTCGAGAATATTGTCGATTATTCCACTGTTCTGTGAAGCGTCTGAGACTCGACTGAAAGCTCTGCGTCCCTCAAACACTGAGACAGAGAGAAGAACACCAGACTAATGAAGACGAGACACTGCTCACAACTCACTCTGTCTGTGTCTGTGTGTGTGTGTGTGTGTGTGTGTGGATTGTAAGATATATATACACACACACATACACACATGCATGAATGTGTATGTGTGTGTATTACAGTCCACACACACTCACAGACGCACACAGACAGATGCACAAGTGAGTGTGTGTGAACCATGAGGCACACACAGATGCAGTAAAGTGTGTGTATGGACCCTAAAATACACTCAGACAGATGCAGGTTTATGTGTGTGTGTGCACATGTGTGAACCACGAGATACACACACATACACCCACACATGCAGTAGATTGTGTATATATACTGTGAGATACACACAGATGCAGGTGTGTGTGTGTGTGTGTGTGTGTGTGTGTGTGTAAGGTATACAGTAAGATACAGTACAGTACGATAAACACACACTTGATTGTGTATATGGACCCTAAAATACACACACACACACACACACACACACACACACACACACACCGATGCAGGTGTGTGTGTGAACTGTAAGGTAACACACATACACAGATGCAGTAGAGTGTGTGTATGGACCCTAATAAACACTCACACAAAGATGCAGGTGTGTGTATGGACTGTAAAACACACACAGATGCAGGAGAGAGAGTGTGTGTGTGTGTGTGTGTGTGTGTGTGTGTGTGTGTGTGTGTGTGTGTGTGTGTCTCAGCTCTCCCAGTCGGTGGCAGTGGGCGTGTCATCCTCAGACTCAGACTCGGGCGACGCCTCTTTAATGCGCCGCAGGGCCTCGTGGATGCTGCGCGTCAGTGGATCTGCTGAATCCGCCATGATGGCTCTAGCGCTGCGCTCCTGCCGCCGCACCTTCCGCAGCTTCACTCCCTTGCGGATCTGAGCCAGAATGTTGTTGCCGTCGTCCTCGTCTGGATCTGGAGCCAAAACCCGCAGCTCAGCCTTACGCAGGTGGAAACTGCCCCGCTTCAGACTGGCCAGAACCTCGTCCATGGGGGAGCTCGCTGTGCGCACACACACACACACACACACACACACACACACACACACAAATAAACATCCTCATCATCAGCTTGATCGCTGCTTAATTTTAAAGCACATGTAGGCGGTCACTATAACAGATTATTATGTGGCTGTGTGGAATGCTGGATTCTGATTGGTCAGTCGTGACATTCCAAGGTCCGTTATTCCCAGATAACCTCTGCTTAATAACACAGACCCGTCTGAGAACTGATCACCGTCAGTAAATGCCTTCATCCAAACACTGTTATTTCTAAATAAACTCACTAAAACTTTGGTTCTTGCAACACATTTCAGGAACAGCTGTACCAGTAAAGCGTTCACCCCTCTGTAATGCTGCCGTTCCTCTTCAGAACACTTAAAGACGTGCAGGGACTGAAGACACCAAGTGATGAAGTGTTTCAGGGGTCATTCTGTCCCATTCTTCCTGCAAACAAGTCTTAAGGTGGACAACAGTACTTCATAATGCGCCACACATTCTCTATTGGAGACAGGTCGGGACTGCGGGCAGGCCAGTCCAGCGTCTGTCTCCTCTTCCTCCACAGCAGGACTCTGTAATGTGAGCTGAATGTGGTTCTGCATTGTCCTCTTGACATATGTATGGGTGTCCCTGGAGAAGAAGGCAGCATATTGAGCTCCAGAATCTCTCTGTAGTTATCTTTGCCAAGGGCACAGACAAAACCCCAGACCATGACAGAGCCGGGCTTCTGGACTTGTTGCTGGTGTCAGTCTGGATGATCCTCTTCTTCTTTGGTCTGGAGCACACGGCGTCCATTTCTCCTAGAAACACCTGAAACACTGCTTCATCCGAGCACAGAACACGTCTCCACTGTCTGATCCTCCATCCCAGATGCCCCCACAGTCCAGAGAAGTGGACAGCGCTTCTGGACACTGTTAACATAGGGCTTCCTCGGAGTTGACGTTATCAGATTTGATGGTATCGGAGTTGACGTTAATGTAGCTGATGTAACAGAGATATAGTGAGACGAGATATAGTGATATTTAGTTAATCTCGTCTCTATCTAACAACTCTTCGCTCTTGTGAAGGTAGCGTGTCGCAGCGTCAGTACACTGCTTCAGTCTTTCACTTTCACACTTAGTAATTTTAGTGAAACCTCAGACACTGTTGGTTGTGCATCTTTTTTACCGACCAACCTCCTGCAGCAAGAGTGATCGACAGGTGGTGATTTGTGCGCAACTTATCTTTATTTGTTTATGATGTGTTTATGGGTAAAACAAAGAGCATGCAGGCCAGGTAGTTGAAACGGTATGCTACAAATAATTAATTCGTTATGAATTAATTAATTATTCATAAATAAATAATTCACCTCCGCCTATGACGACGATGCCGTCGTCCATCGTAATGTTTCACATTAGACATCATACGTTGCCAAATTAGTCGACATTGCCCAACCCTAGTACACGTCTCCACTGTGCGATGCTCCATCCCAGACGCCTCCGAGCCCGGAGAAGTGGACAGTGCTTCTGGACACTGTTAACATAGGGCTTCCTCTCGGCATGGTGTAGTTTAGACTGGCGTTTGTGGATGTGACTCTGTGTTGTGGTGCTTGGGAAGATTGAGTCCTGAGCTCATGTGCTGATCTGGCTAATAGATGAATGAGGACTCTGAGGGGTCGGAGGTCACTGTTGTAGCTTATAAGTTATAACGTATATTTCTGTATCTAAAATTGTGTGTTTTACCTCGTATACCAGATTCTTATTGATATTGTTAGAGATTGTTGTGGATGTTCAGTTGTGTAGTTGACTGTGACAGAACCCTTCTGCCTGTTCAAATGAGCACTGGACATTTGTTTTTATACCTGTTGGACTGAACCATGACTGCAGTGTACATCTAGTGTGTGTGTGTGTGTGTGTGTGTGTGTGTGTGTGTGTGTGTGTTCTCACCTCTCCTCCACTGGCTGGACTCCAGTGATGCCGTCTTCCTCAGTTTCTTGCGTGCGTTCAGCAGTTGGCTGCTGTCGAAGAAGCGTGCGCTGAAGGGCCCGAGGGGACTCTGGGGCTCCGGCGGGCTCCTAGGGGGAAAGTCCTCCAGCATAGGGGGCGGCGGCGGGGGCGGAGGAGGCGGCGGCGGGGGCGGAGACATGGGGGACGTGGAGGAGTCCAGCAGCAGCAGCTCTCGGGCTGGAGGAAGTGATGTGAGTTCTGCTGA
Organism: Danio rerio; assembly: GCF_052040795.2. Taxonomy (NCBI): domain Eukaryota; kingdom Metazoa; phylum Chordata; class Actinopteri; order Cypriniformes; family Danionidae; genus Danio; species Danio rerio. The sequence continues at coordinate 298,488 of NC_141041.1, forward strand.
GGGAGGGGCCTCTGCGACAGCTCCACCCATCGGGGGGAGGGACAGGAAGCTGTCGGGTCTGCACAGCTCAGGCACAGCAGACGGGGGTTCAAGAGGAGCCGGAGCGTCATCCGTCTGCACACTAGCAGCCTGCGTCTGTGGCTGCGTCTGAGTCTGCATCTGCTCCGCCCGCAGCGCCTTCTTCCTGGAGAACGCCAGACGCAGACGTGTCGACTTCAGAGTCACCTGACCTGGATAACGCTGCACAGCCAATCAGAGCTCAGCGTTAGTGCTAAATGTTTACATCAGCAGGTTAATTGGCATTTAACTGGTCACAGATCAGATCAGAGATGAGCTGAAGACTGTGAAGAGCAGCTGCAGCAGGGTCTGTACAGCTCAACAATACCTTTCTCCTAATGGCTGAGTGTGTGTGTGTGTGTGCGCATGAGGTATTGTGTGTGTGTGTGTGTGTGTATATGAGTGCGCATGAGGTGTTGTGTGTGTGTGTGTGTGTGTGTGTGCATGAGGTATTGTGCGTGTTTGTGTCTGTGTGTGCGTGCGTGTGTGTACGTGTGTGTACGTGTTAATGTCTGAGTGCATGTTTTATTGTGTGTGTGTGTGTGTGTGTTAGTGTCTGCGCATGTGTTGATGTGAGTGAATTTGTGTGTGTGTTTATGTTAATGTCTGTGTGCATGTGTTATCGTGTGTGTGTGTGTGTGTGTGCGCATATGTGTGAGTGAGTGTGTGTGCGTGTGTATGTAATCTCTGTTTGCATGTGTTATTGTGTGCGTGTATTAATGTCTGTGTTATTGCGTGTGTGTGCATGTGTGAGTGAGTGTGTGTGCGTGTGTATGTTAATGTCTGTGTGCAAGTGTTATCGAGTGTGTGTGTGTGTGTGTGTTTGCATGAGTTAGTGTGAGTAAGTGTGTGCATGTGTATGTTAATGTTTGTGTGTGTGTGTGTGTGTGTGTGTGTGACCTGTTTGAAGCTGCGCAGCCGGTCCAGTGTTCTCTGCCTCTCCTGACTAACTCTGGACAGACGCTGCTCCTCCTCGTCCTCTTCATCCTGCACACAAACACGAATATACAGACACACACACACACACACAGGTCAGCGTCGAACTGGTCTTATCCTCTGGAGTGTGTTTGTGTGTGTCTGTAGAGTCGCACCTGAAGCAGAGGCTGCTGGGAAACGCCGTGTGCTCCGGCCTGACGCTGCTGCAGCTTCTGTGTGTGGTTGATGATGCAGATCTCCTGCAGAGAGACACGCCACCGTCAGTATGCGCGCGCGTGTGTGTGTGTGTGCGTGTGTGTGTGTGTGTGTATGTGTGCGTGTGTGCGTGCGTGCGTGCGTGCGTGCGAGTGAGTGAGTGTGTGTGTGTGACCTTCTTGTTCTTGAGGTAGGCTTTCTTGGCAGTGATGCGTCCCCTGCGCGCCTCCAGCTGGCGTGTGCGCTGCTGCAGTTTGTTGATGTCGTCTCGAGGCGTCTGCGGCTGCGCTGGATCCTCTGTGGCCTTCATGGCATCCGGACTCTCGAAGGTGTCGTAGTAAACCACCTCCTCCTGCCTCTCTACACACACACACACACACACACACACACACACACACACATAATTTAAATTATTATAATGTTTGTTTGTATGTGTGTGTATGTATATATATATTTGTGTGTGTGTGTGTGTGCTCACCGCTCATCTGTCTGCGCAGGCTCTGCAGTTGTGCTGTCAGCAGCAGCTCCTCGTTCTTCAGGATCTCGAACTGGATCTCGTAGAGCTGCAGCTGGAGCTCATAGTACAGCGCCTCCAGCTGGTCCAGACGCGCCATTGCATCCTCGCCACCCTGCAGACCCTGCATCTGGAGCACACACACAGTCAGTGTATGTGTGTGTGTGAGTGTGTGTGTGTGTGTGTGTGTGTGTGTGTGTGTGAGTGTGTGTGTGTGTGTGTGTGTGTGTGTGTGTGTGTGTGTGTGTGAGTGAGTGTGTGTGTGTCTATAGCCACCAGAGTCCCAAGGCTATCACAGTAGGCTCTCAGCATGTGTGTGTGTGTGTGTATATGTGAGTGCACAAGAGTATATCTGGGTCTGTGTGTGGGTCTGTGTGTAATAGAATTGACGGTATCAGAGCTGACATGTCGGAGAGCTGACAGTAATGGAGATGATGGTTTCGGAGCTGACAGTGACGGAGTTGATAGTATCAGAGTTGATGGTAATGGAGGTGAGCGTATATTGGAGTTGACCTATCGGATTGGATGGTAACAGAATTGAAGTACCGTCAACTGTGGTATTAGAGCTGACAGTATGAGAGCTGATGGTAATGGAGCTAAAATATAGGAGCTGACGGTATTGGAGTTGACGTATTGGACTTGATGGTTATAGAGTATACGTACCGACAGCTGATGTATTATAGCTGACAGTATGGAAGCTGACAATAATGGAGTAGAGGGTATCGAAGTTAGCGGTACCGGTGTTGATGATAACGGAGCTGACCGTATCGAAGTTGACGCTCTTGGAGTAGATTGTAACAGAGTTGACGATATTGAAGCTGACGGTATTGGAGTTGACTGCACTGGAGTTGATGGTAACAGAGCTGACGATATCAGAGTAGACCGTAACAGAGTTGACGATATCAGAGTTGACGTAACAGAGCTGACGATATCGTAGTTGACCATAAGATCGTTGACAATATCAGAGTTAACGTTAACAGAGCTGACGATATCGTAGTTGACTGTAAAATCGTTGACAATATCAGAGTTAACGGTAACAGAGCTGACGATATCTGAGTTGACCGTTAGAGAGCTGACGATATTGGAGTTGACCGTAACATCGTTGACAATACCAGAGTTAACGGTAACAGAGCTGACGATATTCGAGTTGACCGTTAGAGAGCTGATGATAACGGAGTTGACAGTAACAGATTTGACGATATCGTAGTTGACCGTAACATTGTTGACAATATCAGAGTTAACGGTAACAGAGCTGACAATATCGGAGTTGACCATAACAGAGCTGACGATATCGTAGTTGACCGTAACATCTTTGGCGGTACCGGTGTTGATGATAACGGAGCTGACCGTATCGAAGTTGACGCTCTTGGAGTAGACTGTAACAGAGTTGATGATATTGAAGCTGACGGTATTGGAGTTGACTGCACTGGAGTTGATGGTAACAGAGCTGACGATAACAGAGTAGACCGTAACAGAGTTTACGATATCAGAGTTGACGGTAACAGCGTTGACGATATCAGAGTTGAGGTACTGTCAACTGACGTATCGGAGCTGATGTATTGGAGAGCTGACAGTAATGGAGATGATGGTTTCGCAGCTGACAGTAACGGAGTTGATAGTATCAGAGTTGATGGTAACGGAGGTGACCGTATAGTGGAGTTGACTTATTGGAATGGATGGTAACAGAATTGACGCACCGTCAACTGAGGTATTAGAGCTGACAGTATCAGAGCTGATGGTAATGGAGCTAACATATAGGAGCTTATGGTAACGGAGTTGACTGTAACGGAGTTGATATTGATATTAGAGTTTACGTATCGAACTTGATGGTTACAGAGTATACAAACCGTAAGCTGATGTATCATAGCTGACAGTATGGGAGCTAACGATAATGGAATTGGCGGTACCGGATTTGACAGTAATGAAGTTAATGATAACAGAGCTGACGATATCGGAGTTGTGTCCCGAAATACACATACTATTAGAGATAACGTGATATAATTTATGGTTTTATTCAAAATATATTTGTGTGTGTGTGTGTGTGTGTGTGTGTGTGTGTGTGTGTGTACCTCTTCACGCAGGCCGTGTTTGCGCTGCTCCAGGCAGATCTCTTTGGCCCTCATCAGCTGTAGAGTCTCTTTAGAGACGGCGTACTGCAGTCTCTCCATCCGCTCCACCGCCGCTCCCCACGCTGCCTTCCCGAACTTCCTCTGGTCTGCACGCATGCGCTCGTACATCACTGACACACACACACAGAGACATGGCTGTGATTACTGCGACTGCTAACACTTATCAGTCCGGTAGTTCTAAGTGTAAGTGTGTGTTGTATAGTGTGTGTTGTGTAGTGTGTGTGTGTGTCTCACCCTTCTGAGCGCGTGCAGTGGTCTCGAAGTATTTGACGGTCAGGTCCTGTATGGACAGTACAGCAGTGTGTGCTTTCCTCTGCCAGTCTTCATCTTCTCTGCGCAGAGACTCCACGCGCCGCGGGCCCAGACGCTCCGTCTCCAGAGAGATCTGAGAACACACACACACACACACACACACACACACCATCAGTCAAACAGACTGGATATAGCAGGACTTAAGCTTTCCTCTATCATCTTCCTGTGTCTAGAATACTCGCTTCTGATTGGTCAGTCGTGACATTATAAGGTGTGTTATTCCCAGATAATTGGGCAAGCACAGTGGCGCAGTGGGTAGCACAATCGCCTCAGAAGAAGGTCTCTGGTTTGAGTCTCGGCTGGGTCAGTTGGTGTTTCTGTGTGGAGTTTGCATGTTCTCCCCGTGTTGGTGTGGGTTTCCTCCGGGTGCTCCGGTTTCCCCCACAGACCAAACACATGCGCTATAGGGGAACTGATCAACTACACTGGCCGTAGTGTATGAGTGTGTGTGATTGAGTGTGTATGGGTGTTTCCCAGTACTGGGTTGCAGCTGGAAGGGCATCCACTGTGTAAAACATATGCTGGAATAATATAGCAGTCTCAGGAGAGAGCCGCAGACACTTCCTCCAGCTCCTCTGGGGAGATCCTGAGGTGTTTTCAGGCCAGCCGAGAGACATGTTGTGCAGATGAGTATAATGTGTCTATAATGCAGATCTACAGGGACGTTTTTCACATATTAATGGATTTATCTGCATTGATCTGTGTCTGGAGCACAGAGGAGGATCGAGTCTCGCTGACTCTGGTCTCCTCAAGCTCTACTGAACCACAGAACACTGGAATCTGACAGAGACGCATGCGCACGTGCTCAATATGGAGACATGTAGAGATCATCATCTACTAAAACAGACTACACATCACTGACAGATCCTCATTCACTGCTGCCGCTGCTTCAGGCAGTGTGTGAGACACTCCAGATCCTGTTATTACACACACACACACACACACACACACACACACAGTGTCTAACAGACTCAAACAACAGGTGAAAATAACACTCAAACACACACACTCAGCACTTCTGTCTAACGGACTCAAACAGCAGGGGCAACTGACACACACACACACACACACACACACGCAGAGTTTACAGAGCTTGAGGCATTGTGGGAAAGTGATTCATGAGTCCTTCTGATTTACAGTTTAAAGAAATCATCTGTTAGTGAATTCAGCACTCGTGTTCACTAAAGAAACACGCACACACACACACACACACACACACACACACATGCTGACTCTTGAGTGTGTACGTGTGCAGTTTTCTGGAACAGAATGTTCAGTATTTAAACACACTTACAGTACTGCAGACTAATGTGAACCAGATGCTGCGTACAGCACACACACACACACACACACACACACACATACACACACATACACACACATACACACACACACACGTGTCCTGTGTGAAATACCTCTCTCTCTCTGTCTCTCTCTCAGTGAACATGTGAATGAAGTGAAGCCTTTACGCTGCAATACTGCTCCCCATACTCAGAGTTTAGTCTGGTTTCTAGTTCAGATATCGACAAACTCTGAAATCTGGAAGCATTTTCTAGACAGGTAAATACTATAGTGCTGTTTTCAGAAAAAAACGAGTCAAAATGAGGAGAGTTTCTCCCTAAAACAAGCAGAATAATGACCATGGGGTGAGCAGAATACTCTGATTTCCACTTTGAAATGACATTACATTTCTTTCCCTGATGGCAGATTATTCTGCTCGAGTTTTACAGCTGCTGTATGTCAGTGTTTGACTCTTCTGCAATATTAAAACTCTATAATATGAGTGCAGATATTCAGAATCATGCTCGGTGGACAGTCCTGTTCATCTGAAACTCAATGCTGAAGTCAGATATTCTGCTGTGGACATGTGCATTACATGCCGGAAATGCTGTCTTTTTTTTGGTCTCTGAAACCCGCCCAATGCCAGTTCAGCCAATTATATTTCAGCACCCGGGTTGCCAGATGGTGGAAAACAGCGTATTTCATTAAGAAACGCTTTGAAAGCATGTGTACATGACTACAATGCGCCCTCCAGTGGACAGCAGCAAACTCTGAAATGAGATGCAGATTCAGAGTTCCACATGAGGTGATTAATGAGCAAATAATATCAATTTTTTTCAATTAATCGGATAAAAAGCCAAGAAAAGCATTCATTTCATTCTCCTTACATTTAGATCCCTAAACAGCCTAGCACCCTCCAATCTCTGCAACATGCTTGTCCCCTACACCCCAACTCGTTCATTATGTTCTGCTGACTCTGGCCCTCTCGCTGTTCCTCAGTACCGCCTCTCTTCAATAGGGGGCAGATCATGTAGTGTACCTGCACCCAAACTCTGGAACTCTCCACCACGCTCACTCCACTCTGCTAATAATATCTCTGAATTAAAATCCTTAGTTAAGACTCACTTATTTCTGAATGCTTCACTTCTGATCTGCCAAACTGACCACTTTATCTGATCCACCTCCACTCTGCTCATTTGTCTCCTAGGTCTTGTTGTTACATGACAACAGATGGAAAAATAAAGGATCCATAAAAGGCGAGTGAATAAAAATGTGTCTTTAGTCTTGCAATGCAAAGTAACTCTACCACCGCTGCTTTACTGCTGTTATTAACTCTTTTCCTGCTGAGTTTAACAGATTCTCTCTGGCCCGGGAGTCTGTTTCTTTAGAACATTCACCCTTAATGTTTCCGTGGCGACGCATCATGCTTGTCATGTGACACACCGCAGCCACAACAGTGATGTATGACAGATGTATGCCTTTAATTTAGTTTCTTCAGTTTTAATTCGACATATTCACACACTTGCTCATCATGTCATCAACTACCTGATATTCCAATTCACATAAGCGTGTGAGTGATCGTGATCTGTAACATGAGATGGACAGCTTCATGTTCACTTGCGGACGCGGCCTCATTCATAAAAAGCAAAACAAGCAGGATTCAGCAGGTACATTCATAAGTTACTCCCAAAATAAGTGGCTGGTGAATTGAATTGAATTTTATTTGACAGATTTTAGACAAACTGTACAAAAAGTATTCCATACACTTTGTTAAAAAAAAACTGTCGAGGATAAAAACACAATAAAGCCCTGGGCTTATTTCCATTGTGGTCCTCTGTTAAATAAAAACAATGTATGGCTTCAAAATACTAATGAAGAATAAAACAAACTGTCGCCACAGCGGTACGAACAGCCAACCTATCCAGCACAATGTCCCTCCAGCCGCCAACCTATTCACACTCAAGTAACATATAATTTAAAAGATCCTCGTCCACCATGCAAACTAATTATCCTCATCAAACAACCATCTTTTAATAGCTTTTTTGAACAACCTTAAATCTTTTATTTCCTTGATTGATTTTGGTAGTTTGTTCCACATGATTGCACTTGTATATAAAAACATATTTTTCCCCACTAAACTTCTAAATTTAAATAAACAAATATTAAAATCCCAACTCCTAGTACTGTATGAATGCTGTTGCCTCACCATTTGAAAATAGTTCATCAAATAGCTAGGAACCACATTATTAAACATTTTACGTACCATTCCCAGTTTTAAAAAACACACTATTACTAACAGTTAACATACCTAATTTATTAAAGGACTCTTTGTGCAAATGTGCTCTAGGATGCATTTTTAAAATTATTCGTACTAATTTATTTTGTGCCTTTTGCAATTTCTCCTTCAAATTTTGTGAGCAGCTACTGTACCAAAATAACGTAGCATAATCAAAATGGGGTTGAATTAAAGCTCCTGCCAACAACTGTAAAAGAATGAACATCCAAAAGATCAGATTGCCTTGCTAAAAACCTAATTTTCCAATCATTAATCTTAACTACAAAATTATCATCTTTTTTTAATTTCACTCTTGAAGAAAATAAAATAGCCTCTGTTTTACCCATATGTAAAGAAAGTTTGTTGTCTAAAAACCAGTTGTAAACACTTTTTAACTGTGAACTCATAATTTCTTCGAGAAATTTGAACTTCGAGAAAATTGAACTTCGAGAAGAGCAGATTCAACTTTATAGTTACTTTCACCATGTGTAATGTGTATCTGATGAATAAAACACATCAGCAAATTATATTTGAATGGGTTGTTAGACTTCCTTGTGTGTTTTACAGACTCTAAATGTCTTGTTTTACTAGTATTTGCATATCTAAAACCTAAATAAAGTATTAGGTGGTTAAAACGCTGCATTATTGTGATAATATGACACGTCAGTTGAGTTGGTTTTGTTCTCAGGAAAAAAAAAAACGAATAAAAAAGCAGCACTTTTCTGACGGTCCTTTACTGAGAGCTCTCCTCAGCGCGAGCCGTCTCTGCCTCACCGCATATTGCGACTGTCTAAACGCAGCAGTGCTCGCATCGAGCGAAAACATAAAAGAGACAGCTGTGGAACATAACCTGCTTTGTCTTTTTGTAAGAAACACAGTTAAGATCTTTTGTCATCATAACCAGCGATCGTTCTCCAGAGATCACTGGTTCCCACACAATAACCATGGACTACACTTCCGCCTTCTGCTGGACTACATATTCATACATGCTCTCCGGTCACACTCACACATGCTCACTCATCTAGACTGATTACATTCACACCACCTGAGCCTTGTCAGAGACTGATTGCACTCATTCACCCATCCAGTTTTCCGAGTCTTGTTATCTGTCACAGTAGCATTACAACGCGTTTCCCAGTCTTGTTAGCTTGTGTACCGACCATTAGCCTTGTTAGCCTCTTTGTCTTAGTCTGCCGCCTGCCTTCTGACCTCCTTGCCTGTTGTTCTACTATGATTCTGGATTGTCCTCACACACCTGTTTGCACCCGTATTGACCACTGCTTGCCTGACTTTGAATAAACCTGCATATTGGATCCAAGCCTCAGTTGTTGGTGTTACTCCCCGTCGTTACATCTTTTAAGAGTAAGAGTTTTTTTAGTTAATGCCGTCCATCACTGAATGTGTCAGGAATACCGAAAACAAAACCAACTGAACCCCTCAGCGCCAGACATGAACACCAGCACCAGGTTCTTTACGGTTCTCACTTCAAAACGGAACAAGAGTAGGATTCTGTAGTGATTATTCCGCATCATCCCCGTCTTCTTGAGGCGCTGAACTCTGTATCAGTGTGCGAGAGACGGAGAGGGGCCGTGTTTACTCTGCTCCGCGCTGAGCTAAACTGTTCTTTTTTTAATCAAACGTCTCTGTGTTGTGTGACAACTAATCGATAATGAAATTCTTTGCCAACGCTTTTAGTAATCGATTTTTATTGATTTTTTTTTTATGTATGTACTCTGACCTGTCCACCAAGTTACCTTTACATGCATACACACGTACACACACACACACACACACACACACACACACACACACACACACACACACACACACGTACACTCATGCACATACCAGTACCTGACTATATTGTTTTTGTTTTGTTGCTTTGTTTTTGTTATTTGTTGATGTTTTCTTGTATTTGTATGATTTTTGCATATTCTGATTTTTTTTTAAAAGTAATTGATTTTTATCGATTTAATCGATTCGCTGTAGCAGCCCTAGTGAGCGGGTCACACTGTAACTGGTGTCCTAACATGACGAGATGTGCAGTGATGAGCAGTTTGGCTGTTTGCAGCAGATGAAACAGGACAGAGATGTAAACACGGCACAGAATAGAGCACTCGCTGCACTCCAGCACAACGCTGAGCTCTATACTCTAATGAACACACATTACAGGATTAATGTAGATGCTGGATCACTGATATGTGTTGGTTTGCAGTTCTGAAGTTCAGTTTCAGACTCTTTATTGTGTTCTGCAGATCTGAGCTGAACTCTCTGCTGCTGCTGTCAGTAGTGTGCTGATAATGTCCTGTCAGACTCGCATTATCAGTGTTTAACACTGAATACAGCACATGAGCTGAGCTGATCAGTGTCAGTGTTCTGCTGTTATATTTACTTGAGTAAAATTAGTGAGTAATAAGTACTTTTTGAGTACATTTAAATTTGTACTTTTACTCGAGTAAATTACTATATTAGAGAAAAGTCATTACTCTTACTTCGCTACATATAGCGGCGTTCCTCCGTTACTGTCAAGTGATAATAAAGATGATCCATATATCTTGTTTGCAAATATCGCGATGCGCTGCATTGGAGAGGCTGTGCGCGAGAGGTTGCTATAGAGACGTATCTCCCGCTTTCAGGCCTGTTGGAATAATGGCTGAAGTCTAGGCAGACGTGCGAGTTTTACTGTGGTCCCGCCATGCTGCGGTTCCGAGAGGGACGCTCACGCTGTCTGTGCAGTCAGTTTATCAGAACAGCTCACCCGGCCTCAAGTTCAGTCTGTTTTTACTTCAAGATGTCAACAAGAATAGTTTCAAAATGCGATGCACACATCGAACTGACATGGCAACATATACATGAACCACAGCTCCGACCTGAAAAACACACGTAGTGGTGAGTGTCAACATTATCCATATTTCTAGACCTTATTAATAGTAACTCTGGGATAACTAAAGAAACCGCTGTTTAATAGAATAACTGATTAGCCCTGGACATATTAGTCATTTAACCATTACAATATAACATTTAAACATTATTTTTAACATATGATTGCTTTAACAGAAATATATTATCAACACATTTCTATAGTTTTTAATAACTCATTTCTAATAACTGATTTCTTGTATATTTGCCCTGATGACAGCACATCATATTAGCCTAGATATTCTTCAAGACACTAGATATTTAGTCACTTCAGAATTAATAGGTTCTATCTGACATTTTCCTCAAAATTGGGTTATGGACATTGTTATTGAATGACAGCTCATTTACATTATAGGATGTTATTTTCTTATGAGTTGTTTACATTTGAGGACTTTTAATTTAAAAAACAAACGTAACACACATGCTGTCTGCTATATAGAATGCAAAACTGCGAAGCTCAAAATCATTCAGAACGCAGACAGACCCTCATCATTCTAAGGTGACGATTTCTCAAGTGACATTTAAAGGCTTGACCAGGTTAATTGGAGCTAATAAGTTAGGCTAATTAATGATGGTTTGTTCTGTAGACAATCAAAAGAAATATGGCTAAAGGGGGCTAACAATTTTGACCTTAAAATGGTTTTAAAAACATCAATAACGGTTTTTAGTTAAGCTGATATAAAACAAGTAAGATCTTCTCCAGAAAAATACAGGAAATGCCACGAAAATTTATATATATATATATATTTATATATCAAATGAAAAGCAACTAGTAACTATTCACTTGAGTAATTTTTTCATCAAGATACTTTTTACTCACTCTCGAGTAACTTTTAAGATTGTTACTTGTACTTTTACTTGAGTATAGATTTGGGATACTCTGCCCACCTCTGCT
>NC_141041.1:315000-345000 GCF_052040795.2 Danio rerio
ACACATCAGTATTAATCTACAAAAGACGCACACACACACACACACACACACACACACACATATGATGTTTCGCTTTGCTCTGAGTGTATTATTCACCCAAACACACTTCTGCATGTGAGAGTGTGTGTCTGTACGTGTTTTTGTGACATATCAGGACACAAATCTGTATAATGACATGGGTATGACACAGGTATTACAAAAAGGAGGTGAAATATGAGGACACTGGTGACGTCCTCATTTCTCAAAATGCTTATGAATCCTACAGGTTGAGTTTAATCAGGGAGTAAAGCTGCACACAGTCTCCTGTGATGGTAGGGTTTAGGGGTGGGGTGGGGTGAGGGCAATACAATATACGGTTTGGGCTGCATAAAATGAATGGAAACCTATGTAATGTCCCCACTTTTCACAAAAACAAACATGTGTGTGTGTGTGTGTGTGTGTGACAGATGGTGGTTTAGTGGTTCAGTGACCTGTAACTCATCTAACCAGAGCGCTAGTCACTGACAGCAGCTAGTCCAGCCTCACTCTACCAGGGTAACCTCTACTGTAAGAGTTTAGACTCCGCCCACAGCCTAGATCAGCCAATCAATCAATGCCTGCATATTATTATGCATGTTGTGGACAGTCTCACATGTCAGTCAGTAACTATACACACTCAGTGTTTCCCCAATCATTAATTTAGGGGGGCCTCGTCCAATCTTATAACCTCTCCCGGAAGCTCCGCAAGTCTCCCGCAAATTTATACCGGCTCCGTGATCCCCAACAACAGGTTAAAATACCACAAGTGAATGACAAGGAGAACAGATCGTGAGAGGCACAGTGATGCTCTGAGCATTACATTTAATAGGTTAAATAAATAGAGCAGTGAAGAGAAGGCAAGTGCAAATCTCTCTCTCTCTCTCTCTCTCTCCTCTCTCTCTCTCTCTCTCTCTCTCTCTCTCTCTCTCTCTCTCTCTTGTTGAGGGATCTGCTGTCAGTAGCTGGAGATGAGCTGTATATCTGAATGCTCCTGCATGTGTTTAGAACTTGTAGAACAACTGAAAGTTCTGTTTTGACAATATTGCACTTACTAAAAGCTGGCTGGAATTATCAGATAAATAAACTTTATTTATTTTTAACATGAATGTTTAACAATATAACTTCATGTAACATATTTATTGCAGTAACAGTGTATAGGCCCTTTTCCTTTAGTGAAGGAGTGTTAGATTTATAGGTGTGCATTTTAATTCTAATGCATTAAACATACACTCCAAACTTGCTCTTGATTGAGACCTGATGAATGATTGAGTCATTGCATTGTTTGTATCTGTGTTGTATTATTTTCTGTGGCGGTTCATTCCGCTGTGGCGACCCCTGCTAAATATGGGACTAAGCTGAATTCACATGAATGAATGGATGAATTATTTACGTAACGCTGCTTCTGGCCATGACATGTTCACACCTAAACGGTTCTCAGAGACGTGTTTAGGGGTTATATGCAGGAGTTGGACGATGTCGACCAATTTGGCATCAGACAAAAAGCTTGTTTGATAGAGTGCGCACGCGACGTGTCTGACAGGGTCTCTGCAGATATCATAATGTCAAATTTAAGACCTTTGTAAGACCATTAAGTATTAAATTTAAGACCTATATCGCAATATCAAAAACACGCGAGAGAAAATGTAAAAGCACAAAATTAGGGGTAAAATAAAGTTATATTGAACAGTAGTAAAGTCAGGTTAAATGCACCACTGAACTACAGAAAAAACACACATCTTAATGCAGACCTGGCTCCGCATCGCACAACTCACGAAACGGATTAAGGCTTTTATACCTGACTTGTTCACCATTGAGATGTTTTTCTCAATGACAGGGGGCGCTCCAAAACAACAGACAGTAAAATCAGACGAATAAAAAGAGAATCATGATCACTGAAGATGTTTTTGGGGGCCTCTTTTTTTCCAAACAAAAATTTACAAAAACTTTCCTCCTTTCCCATGGCTGTTGCAATTTGTAGCCAATAATTATTGGTCATTCTGGCGAGCAGAAATGTAGCTGTGATAGAAAATAGGTCAAAACTTGATTAGGTATTATAGCCTACTGTACTGTTCACTCTTCAAATAAATCCCACTATCAGCCCCATTTTATCACTGAAATAAAGTGCACACGTGTCTGCTGTACAGCGTACAGTAAAGTGCTTCAGTTACTCTGTTGTGGTTATACTACAGTTGCTATGGTAACACAACACACAAGTGTATTAAAAACAAACTACCCAGTGCTTTAGTTTTTTACAATATAGGGTAAATTATTCTACAATTCACCACACTTTACTGTAGTAAAACTGCACTGTATTTCATTTGATCAGTTCACTATTCTTAACACTACAGTACGCTGAAGCATCTCTGGAAAAGCACGAAAGGAGTCAGACGGAGCGAGAGGAGATCATTCGCACGTGAGCAGCCAGTGTTTTGAGGGCTCGCGAGCAGTTTTGTCCATGAACAGAGGAAACCGGCGCGTGAGCAGAGATTCGCTCTCTTGTATTACAGCGCTCCCGACTTATAAAACTTCGCTTATGACATTTGTCAGTGAAATAACGGCATACTCTGCCAGCTGAAATCATCACGCACACTCAAAGCGAACTTCCTCAAACACAGCGATGACGTCACATTCACCGCGTGCACTGAGTTTAATGACAGAAAGCTGATTGGCTACTGCAAGTTGACCTTTTTGTAGTTGTAATACCGCAAAGTACAATTGGACTAGTGAAATAAAGAACTACAACACCCCAAAAACCAACAACAACAACAAGAATTTAAATGAGCATTAGATGTAGCGATACATGGACATCGCAAAAATAAGACCAGTGCAGAAATATTTAAGACCCAGAACAGCAAATGTAAGACTTTTTAAAGCCATAAATTACATTTTTTTATTTAAGACTTTTTTATACTTTTTAAGACCCCGCGGGGACCCTGCTCTGAGGAGACGAGGAGGGATCCAGGGGTGAAGGGTGCGCGACTTATTTGAGGACCGGGAGGGAGATGCGTGATTTCGGGAGATTATTGCTCGTTATGAGTCGCACAAATGCTTAGAGACTCCCAGAACTTCTGAGAGACTTGGGATGTCTGAATATCAAGTTTAACAACGATAATGAGACGTGATCCAGCACTGCTCTCTGGAGCTCAGAGGAGCGCATGACAGTGTGTGTGTGTGGCTCTGCAGTGAGCACCACTTGTGTGTGTGTGTGTGTGTGTGTGGTCATGTGATGTGCGTTGTCAGCAGACGGAGGGCTGTTCAGAAATGCTAGGTAAAACACGGTGTGGATGTGGATCATTTTCATTCTAAAAGACCATTTCAACACTGAGCTGTATTAGTGTAAACGGGCCTGTGTGTGTATTTTTCGTGAGCGGGTTTACAACGGGGGCGGGGCGGAGGATCGGTGATGCCAGCTCAGCATCATGTGGTCTATTGGTCATTGGTGATGATGACATCGTCTATCAGCCCAGCCATATTTAAAGAGAAATGTGCTCAATGCATTATAAAGCGGGAAGCACTAGAATCAGGACTCTTACACACACACACACACACACACACACACACAAACTCAATTCACATAAACATACTTCAAACACACACACACACACACACACACACACACACACACACACACACACACACAGTAATTAATGTGTGTGACAAGGGTGTATACGACGCGTCAGGGTGTGTGAGTGTGAATGAAGTGTGAGAGTTTGTCTGTGGTTGTAAGTGTGTGTGTATGATGAGGCGGTGTGTGTATATAAAGTGTGAGTCTATGTGTGTGTGTGTGTGTTTATATATATAAAACAAGTGTATAATATAGTGCAAGTGTGTCTGTGTATTTATAAATGTGTGTGTGTGTGTGTGTGTGTGTATATATTTATAAATGTGTGTGTAGTCAGCATGTGTATGTGATTTTGTGTTGGTATGAAGTGCGTGAATTGAATGTTGAGCACAGAAGTGCGTGTGTGTGTGTGTGTGTGTGTGTGTGTGTGTGTGTGTGTGTGTGCATCAGTGCAAGTGTTCTGTGCACAGACTCAGCTGCAGCTCCTGATGAGCTGATGATCAGGTGTGTTTAATCCGAGCTGCAGAAGAACTGTTACTGAGCAACACACAACCACACACACACACACACACACACACACACACACACACACACACACACACACACACACACACACACATATGAAGAGCTGCAGCAGGAGCTGAGTGAGTTTACCGGAGTGTGTTTGTGTGTGAGAGAGAAAGAAAAAGTGTATATGAATTAGTTAATAAATGTTTGTGTGTGTGTGTGTGTGTGTGTGTGTGTGTGTGTGTGTGTGTGTGTGTGTGTGTGAGAGAGAGAGTAAAAGTGAGTTTTTAAACTCTGCAAAACTATGTGTGGGTGAGTGTATGAGTTTGTAAAGTGTGTGTCTGACTCTGCCGTTTAGTGTGTGTGAGTTTGTAAAAGTTTGTGTGTGTGTGTGTGTGTGTGTGTGTGTGTGTGTGTGTGTGTGTGAGACCTGCTGCAGGCGTCTCTTGGCTCTCTGCAGCGCGTCCTCGTAGCCCTTCTGCCGCAGCTCGCTCAGACTCTCGTAGTATTCCTCCGCGTCCTCGCTGTCCGGGAACAGCACCTGAGAGAGGATCCTCCAGCCGCAGGTGTCGAGCGCGTGGCCCAGGTACACCTGCAGCTGGAAGCACAGCGCGTCCGTGTCGCGCGCGCTCATCTCTGGCACGCCGAACAGCACCGACCACACGCCGGTCTGCTCCTCCGGCAGCGCGGGCAGGCAGGGCTCCAGGTCCGCGTTCACGGCGCACAGCTGCAGGTGAGCGGCACGCAGGTCCTGGAAGGAGAACAGGCCGGCCCAGCTGGAGTCCTGCCGCGCGCTCAGCTCCGCGTCCTCCGCCGCGTCCTGCAGCTCCAGCTCGGCGGCTGCGCTCGGACTGCTCTGCCCGCCGCTGCGCTCTCGGCCCGGGCTACGGTGCGCAGGCCGCGCGGTGCGTCTGTCCGTGTCCGCCGCCAGCTCGCCCTCGGCCGCCTCCAGCAGGGAGTCCCGCTCGGCGCTGCGCTTCTGCACCGTCCGGTTGTGACACGTGACCGCGAACTTTCCTTCGATCTCGTTCCAGGCGACGATAAACACGAACTTGTGCTTCTCTTTCTCCTCGAACACGTTCGGTCTCACCGACACCCAACCGGACTCGATCGCGTCCTCCATCGCGAATGACATCAAACGCCGCGCGCGTTCACACCGAATCCGGTCCGCGCGGGAGAAGAAGAAGAAGAAAGGCCAGACTAAAACGTTAACGGACGCGGATGATCACGCTCGACTGCGGCCCCCAAAACCAACACCGACTTCCGTTGCGTTATTAGTGCGCGCGTCCCTCCGCGGTTTCACCTGCGCGCGTCGCGTCACCTGCCGCTCGCGGGGCCTTTTGTCCGCTAATCCGCATCTTTAACATCGCCAATGTTTCTCATCCGACGACAACTGAGAGCTGACGTCACAGAGAGGAGGACGTAAACATCTGCACGTGGGACACGCACGCGGCGTGATGACGCAACCGGGGGCGCACGAGACGCACGCCAAAAACAACTCCAGCAGGACAAAGGAGAATTTACAGAAGTGTGAAGATGAGAAGTGTGTGGAGCAAAGACAGATCTGACCACACACACACACACACACACACACACACACACACACACACACACACACACCAGTGCTGATCTTTGTATTCTACAGACTGCATATTCTCTCCTCTCCTCTAAACTCATCTGCACGTCTTCATCCGCACACTCCTTTACTCTGCCTCATATGGGCATGTTCATCCATGAATACCCCCATATTGGCCCCCACAGTGACACAAGTCCCCACGAGTCTGTGTGCATACAGGTTTATTGTCCCCACTGGGATGTGAAAACAAGTGTCTAAACACACACACACACACACACACACACACACACACACACACAGATCGATCATCATCATCATTGATCAATAATTGATGAAGTGCAGCTGTTCGTGTGTGTTCAATAGTTCACTCGCGGTAATAACGCGTCATAACGCTGCTTGTGCTGGCGGTTGTGGATGTTTGGGGTGTTTGTGTCGTCAGTGCAGTTTATTTCTGTCCAGCAGGGGGAGCCACTGACCCACACACGGCCAATAACACTCATATTAATAATCTCACTATAATGTTATTACGCTGTTATTAATACCCGCCCGCCCTCTTTCAGCTCTGTTTGTATTGAATTAATCGATTTATTATGAGACGATATGTATAGTCTGTCTATCATCTTCCTAGAGATTTAAAGTATCTAATTCAGGGGTGTCGAACTCAATTCCTGGAGGGCCGAAGCCCTGCACAGTTTAGTTCCAACCCTGCTCCAACACACTTACCTGTAGGTTTCAAACAAGCCTGAAGGATCAATTAGTTTGATCAGGTGTGTTTAATTAGAGCTGGAGCTAAACTGTGCAGAGCTGTGGCCCTCCAGGAACTGAGTTTGACACCTGTGGTCTAATTTAACAAATACTCAAGTATTTTGACACTTGCCAGTGCACTGGACACTGTAAACACACACTGACATTTATAAAGGAAAGTAAACAGATCAAACACAGGCCGTCACACTGATATATGATGAGAGACGCGCTTCCTCTGGCTGAGTCTTTTCATTTTCTGAGCTGTTTTGTCTCAAAGTTTCTTAAATCTCCTGTAGTTGAGCCTGACTTAATCCTGGCTTAGACTAAACCCTGTCTGTGGAGCCGGAGCTGTGTGTGTGTGTGTGTGTGTGTGTGTGTGTGTGTGTGTGTGTGAACAGAGCATTCTCAGCTTATTATAACTCTAATAATTGACTCTGGTCTGTTGAATTATTAGATTATAACACAGTAAAGTTAGTATCGGTGGAATAATTGACTCAGATCTGTTGTATATTAGAACATAACACACAGTTAAAGTAGTTAGGCAGATTAATTGACTCTAGTGTGTTGAATTATTAATAAATAACACACAGTGAGCAGTTTAAGTGGAATAATTGATTCCTGTCTGTTGAATAATAAGATAATACTGCACATGTAGATAGTATAAGCCGATGAATTGACGCCAGTTTGCTTAATGATTAGTAAATAATACAGTATTAATAGTATAAGTAGAATAATAGACTCCAGTTTGTTGAATTATTACAGAAGAAATCACAGTATCATAATATAAGCAGATTAATTGAGTCTGGTTGTTGAATTAATGGAAAATAATACACACTAAGCACTTTCAATAAAATAATTGACTCTGTTTAATTATTAGACAATAATGCACAGAATAATGCACATGTAACTAGTTTAAGCAGATTAATTGACCCCGGTTTGTTGAATTATTAATAAATAATACAGTATTAATAGTAAAAGTAAAATGATTGACTCCGGTTTGTTGAATTATTAGAAAATAATACAGTCTATTAGTGTAAGCAGATTAATTGACTCATGCCTGTTGAATTATTAGACAATAATGTACAGAATAATGCGCACGTAACTAGTATAAGCAGATTAATTGACTCCGGTTTGTTGAATTATTAATAAATAATACAGTCTATTAGTGTAAGCAGATTAATTGACTCATGCCTGTTTAATTATTAGACAATAATGCAAAGAATAATGCGCACGTAAATAGTATAAGCAGATTAATTGAGATTATTGAAAATAATACAGCATTAATAGTATAAGTGGAATAATTGAGTTCAGTTTCTTGAAATATTGAAAATCAATGCACAGTGTATTTAATATTAGCAGATGAATTGAGTCAGGTTTGTTGAATTATTAGAAACTAATACACACTTTAGGTACTGTAAGTGGAATAATTGACTCCTGTGTGTTGAAATACTAGATAATAACACAGAATAATTAATATAAGCAGATAAATTGACTCCTGTGTGTTGAATTATTAGAAAATAACACACAAAGCAGTGTAAGTGGAGTAATTGACTCCTGTATCCTGAATTATTAAACAATCATACACAGAAAACTGCACACTTCACTGCCATATGTGGAATAATTGACTCCGGTTTCTTGAATTAAACTATTTACATGTGCATTATTTTTCATAAGCAGGTTAATTGACTTCGGTTTTTTAAAATATTAGTAAATAATACATTATTAATAGTATAAGTGGAATAATTGACTCCAGTTTGTTACAGTAATAAAAAATAATGCACAGTGTCATAATAAAAGCAAATGAATTGAGTCTGGTTTGGTGAATTATTGGAAACTAATACACAATTTAAACACTGTAAGTGGAATAATTGACTCCTGTGTGTTAAATTATTAGACAATAATGCACAGTTTAAGGAGTATGAGCTGCATAATTGACACTGGTCTGTTGAATTATTAGAAAATAACAGTATTAATAGTACATTTGGAATAATTGACTCCGGTTTGTTGTCGTAAATTAGAAAATAATGCAGACTATAAGTAGTATAAGCAGACAATTGACTCTAGTTTGTTGAATTATTAGACAATAAAACACAGAATAATGCATATAATTGACTCTGGTTTCTTACATTTTAAGAAAATAATCCACATGTAAATAGTATAAGGGGAATATTTGACTACAGTTTGTTAAAATATTTAAAAAGAATGCACAGTATAATTAATATAAGCAGATAAATTGAGTCTGGTTTGTTGAATTATTAATGAATAATCCAGTATTAATAGTATAAGTGGAATAATAGACTCCAGTTTGTTGAATTATTAGAAAAGAATGCACAGTGTAATTAATTTAAGCAGATTAATTGAGTCTGGTTTGTTGAATTAATAATTTGTTGAATTATTTGAAAAGAATGCACAGTATAATTAATATAAGCAGATAAATTGAGTCTGGTTTGTTGAATTATTAATGAATAATCCAGTATTAATAGTATAAGTGGAATAATAGACTCCAGTTTGTTGAATTATTAGAAAAGAATGCACAGTGTAATTAATTTAAGCAGATTAATTGAGTCTGGTTTGTTGAATTAATAATTTGTTGAATTATTTGAAAAGAATGCACAGTATAATTAATATAAGCAAATAAATTGAGTCTGGTTTGTTAAATTATTTATAAATAATGCAGTTGTAAGAATGGAAATATTGCAAATATTCTGATGTCTTTGACAATTCAAAACATGAGCTGAAAACAGAGACTTCATCCCCCCAACTCACACATATGGTCATTTCAATGTTTGAATGTTCTAGAATTAACCAAACTGACTTTAACTATCATGTTTGATATCATTTGAAATGTCTCAGTGCGATTGGTACAATGGTCTCATTCTCTCAGAAATAGACATAATCAGAACAATAAATATATAACTTCAGGCATCTTTTGATCCACTGTGAGGGGTGTGACACTAAGTGTGAATGCCTTTTGTTATACATTCACACCCCCTTCCTTGAGGGAATTCTTGGATTATTTAAGGTAAGGCCTAAGAAGGACTCAGGGCGATTCTGCCTAACCAGATCAGCCCATAACATGGGGTCTGCCCCATGTTATGTATATTTCAAAGTCAGGAATGCATCTTTTTCATCTTGGATTTATCTTTGATAATTTGATGTTTTGTATTGATCATTTATGAATTGACTGATTGAATTGGCATAATACATTTACCTGACTAATAAATTGTTATGTTTTGAACTATTCAAACCTCGTGTTATTATCACTGATAAATGTTGTTGTCCATAGCACTACAAGCCACTGTACAGGTTAGTAACGGACTAAAACATGTTAGACGGAGCAGCGTGGCACGCTAAACAATGTTGTTAGAGATCCGACTAGCAAATTGGCATTATTTCATGTATACGTAGACTGCAAAAGGCCAACTATGGGTTTTCTATTTAGAACAACAAAATATTGTTGAAACTACTTTAAATGTGGATATTTAGGCCTTCATCTACAAACTTATAATCCTGTGCGATTATTATTAAAATACTTTGTCTTGAATTAGTAGATAACAGATCTATGGGGACCACATAAAAAATCTCCTAAATTGAGTAAGTAGTGTTCTGCCTTCTTAGGAGAGTGGTTAATCGCCTCTGCTTAATGACCAAGACTGACAAGCTTGTAGTAAGAGATTGTATACCCGGCCGGTGCAAGACTCGAGATGCTATCGGAATCTGAGTAAATGAGAATAAGGTATAATAACAAATCAAAAGAATATTCAATCATAATCTAAAATAATGTGAAAGGAAACAAAATAATCTTATCAATGTTTTATAATTGGAGTCAGATAAAACGAGGATAAACATATTAATATTCTAAACCATCTCATACTAAAATTGGAGTCAGATATGAGTTAAGTTTAATATAAATCAACATTGTGCACTGGAAAGACCGAACATGCAGTGAACCTTCATCCACCATTGGATACCGTCATTGGACCAACTGGCTGGACCCTACAAAATGGTGACCCATCTCCGTGATCTCCCAACTCAGGCGAGTTACGTCTTTCCAGCACAAAATGGATTTATATCAACCAAGAGGTTTGGATCTTCTATTCTATCTTCAGAGGTTTGGATCTTCTATTCTATCTTCAGCTGCTGTGGTAAGTCAATTCTTCTTTGCCTATTAGAAATGTTGAGGGAAAGCTGGACGCACCCTTTATAAACACATTGATAGAATGAGTCGGAAATGCTCAAAAATGTTAGACCGGAATGCGTTATCCGGTGGGGTTGAGAATTAGACAAAACCACTTTGATTATCAGGGACATGATAGCAGCAGTATAGATAAACGCCATCCCTTGCTCTGAAATCTCTTTGTCTGCTAGGCAGCAAGAGTTGAAGCTTAAAATTGGAATAACATCATCCAAATTATATTCTGGGACTCAGTGGAGAGTCATAAATTAGATCCTAAAAGTTTAAATCAAAAACTATCCATTGTTTTAAATCTACTGTTTTATAAAAAAGAAAGGAAAACAGGAAAAAATGGTTTAAGATTTAAAAACAATTGTAAACTTTTAAATTGGATTAATAACAACAGTCTGTTTAAAGGCATTTGCATGTGAAAAATAAAGGTGAGCAGAACAGAATGATTTGATTGCAAAAAAGACAAATAGGCTCTAATGAAAACTCTGCCTTTACAAATCAGAAATTTGCCATTTAAATTTAATGGTGATAAATTCAAATATGATGCTGATCAACTACACTGTAATCCCGAATAAGTTGACAAAACTCAAAAAAAAAAAAAAAAAAAAAAAATTTGAGGCAATCAGTTATGTCAAATTTTTTAAGTTATGAAATTATCTATTTTAAGTGAACAAAAACATTAAGTTTTGAGTTTGTTATACTCATGCAAGACACTTCAACTAACTTAAAATACCCAAGTTACTCAACTTATACATTTTTAATTGCAATTAACTTAATTATTTTAATTTTTCCAAACTTTAAATACTTAGTCACCCAGCTCATACATTTTGATAACATTTTTTAAAGATTACATTTTTTCAAACTCAAAAATAAGAAAAAGTTCTGAATACTCATTAAGGTTAATTAAGATAAACGAATTTTAAGGATTTAAGTTAATAGAGCTCAATTCAATTATTTAGTTACAGCATTAGGGTTTACAGTGTAAAATATCCACTATACTTTAATTTAATCTCAAAACAGACTAAATATAAAAGAAATTCTAAGATTTTAACTTTAAATCAGCCCTTAGACCTCCTGATGGCTCAAACCTTTTCATATTCAAATGTCCTGACAGAGAGCAGAGAAATCTCACCTCAGTGATAATAAGATGCTCAGAATGTGTTTGCTGTATTTGCATAAAACAATAACATTCTTCCATTTGGCCACAAGCCTTTGCTGACCCTTTTGTTCTCCATGCAACCTACAAGCAAACACAACCCTGATCACAAGATAAAAGCATTAAGCTAAAATGCACTGCCATTCTAAAAACACTCTCCAGAGACCAGATATAATTAAATTTTAATACTTACTATTTTAATATAATATAATTACATTAGGAATAAACAATAATGTACATTATATTATAATCGCCAATTCATGGCACTAAAGACTAGAGATGAAACATTCACTTTGAGGAGGTTTGCTTTCTTTATGCTTAATGAAAACACTGACAGAACTACTATAGCATAACTGATTGTAAACCAATAAAATCCTCGCTGAAAAACACCACCTACAATTAAAATTTGATCAGAGAGTTAAGCTCACCAGAAAAAACATAATGAAAGGGGGATGGATATGATAACATTCAGAGCTACCAAAGTTTTATGGGTCAAAAGATCTAAGAATCTGTGAGTCACACCATAAAATGACAACCGTTAAGCAGAGAACACCAAAAGGGTGAAATGATTTCTGCCAACAGATCTGACTGTTAATGAGAGCAAAAAATGAACTATGGGTATCGGCCCATTAGATTGTGAACTGAAATTAATGAAAAATCATTGATTGATTCAGAAAAATGTCCCCAGCGGAACTGGGAGATAATGCTCAGAATACAGCAGACTGTGTAAACAGGTGTTACACACTCACAATATGCTGAAATCAACAACAGCAATTCACATCTGACCAGCAACATCATGTGGCTTCCAGAATTAATATTGCAAGATGATGCATTAACATTAATTCCACATGATTGAATTTGAAACTGATGAAAATTCTAAAAATGGTTCTCTCTGCTTTTGTTCTCATCTTAGGCGGACCAATAACAAAGAACACTCAAGATCCGGTCCACATCAAACAAATACAAATGAGGGCAACAAAAGGTTAGGCCATAAACTGAGGCCAAAAGTCTTCCGTCTTGCATCTCAAAGCAAGAACCCCTGTGGTGCTAACACCTCACCTGCAGTGAGTCCTCTGAAAAAAGTCTTTGATCAGTCATCAGAATAACAATTATCCACAGCTGATCTTATCAATGGATTCAGCATTCTAGGAGGCTATGTGATTTCACAAAACATCTTTCTTCAACAAAGATGTAAATTTACATGTTAAATGAAACAGAGACGCAAAAAGATCTCATAGTTAAAATCTTCCCAAATTGTTTAATAGCAATGGGACTAAAAGCCTGGTTACCTAGAGGCAAAAATAAACTTCAATGCATTATCCTTGCAAGAACAATAGCAAAAGACTCTATTGTTAAGAATCCTGGTGGCATTTTTAAATTTGTTTTTATACTATACACATGTTAAACCACATGTCCTGTATGAAAATGGAATTAACTATGTTGAAATTCATGATATTTGTTTCTTTGATCTCCAAAAGTAGAAAACTCTGCTATCCCCTGTATAGCTGCAGTTTGAACTACAAACAGGAGTATAGAGTGTGATAATTAAATTAACCATGAAAATGCATTTTTTACAGGATCCAGCTTTGAACATTGCACCTTAACATGCTCCGTAAAAGATATTATATGGAATCAATTTGAGCCGGAACACACCTCATGTTCACATTCTTATGCTGGCTCCCTGTTAAACAGGCCTAAAATTTTGCAACACAATTATAAAAGTTGATTACCATTGTTCGGAGCATTACACTGACACATAGCCACAGGTAAACCCAGGCACATAGATAACACCTTAGTCTTCAAAGACCCAGGAGTCAAATCTCCTTAATTGAGATCGTTTGTCCATGTTTATACAAACAAAACACATTAGCCTCACACACATAGAACAGAATAATTAATCTGATGACAGACGAGACAACAAACACCCTCTGACACCCTCTGTCAGCTGAAAAGAAATTACACATTTGCATGGCTTTGACAACAAATTGATGGTATAAAACTTCAATAGAGGCGAACTTGCCAATAAATTTAAGATAGATACACTGACTGCTGTGGGGATGGTTGACAAACCAGAGGGCCCCTGGTTTTCCAATCTATCACCAATAACAGGTATAAGTGCTAAAGTGATTAAAATTCAACCGAAGTGAGGACACTTCTAATAATCACTAGGACATTTAAATTTGACAAATACCATCAATTGTGTTCAAGCCCCCCCACACACACATAAACACACACACACACACACACACACACACACACACACACACACACAAACACACACAAACACACACACACATAAACACACACAAACACACACACACACACACCACACAACATACACACACAAACACACACATTATTATAGATATACCTTCATAATTATGGTTAAATAATGTGATTACTATCATGTATGACAAATATCTTCACGTTTTTTCATTTTGAAAATGAATGTCATTTATTTGAATGTATTGTCATGATGATATGTTTTATGATGCATACTGCCTGTTATACTGTTTTAATAAGTTGCACTGCCCTTTTGATAGCTTTACCTTGAGTAATTCAAACCAAGAATATTTAATATTCTCCCTATCATTATACCCTATCTCAGTGGTGACAAAGACTTATCTGTTTTTGATTGGACCATTTAAACAGATTGAAAGAGACCTGAGACCAGTTGTACGACTCGCACTTGCTGACTTTTATGTTTTGATCATATATTTTATGCTTAACCTCATGACTTTCTCCAATGCAGAATGACACAAGTTCATAACTGTTCAATCGCTGAGCCATCAAGTTGCTGTTTAGGTGTCCGGGAGAAGGCAGTGTATACACACTGTAGACCCCCACATGCCGATGTCTGCATATCTGGAGATGACCAGATTCATCAGAAGAAGCAGACTATGAGAAGCCCACACGACGTGGACACTTTTGTCAGGGGAAGGACACAGTGGAAGCTATGAAGGCCTGTATGGACTGAATGAGCAGTGCATTCGGGTCAGGCTCATCAAAAGAGGTGAAAACGAGCCTGGACCTGTTTAGCTACCTGCTGAACACGACTTACAACTGATAATGCTGCAGAGACTGTCTTGAATTGCCCCTGAACGACCTCAACAAGGATACATAGTGACCCCATGGACACATTTATATCTGACCCACGGGATCAAATGGGGGTTATCTGTAAGAATTGAAATATTGCAAATATTCTGATGTCTTTGACAATTCAAAACATGAGCTGAAAACAGAGACTTCATCCCCCCAACTCACACATATGGTCATTTCAATGTTTGAATGTTCTAGAATTAACCAAACTGACTTTAACTATCATGTTTGATATCATTTGAAATGTCTCAGTGCGATTGGTACAATGGTCTCATTCTCTCAGAAATAGACATAATCAGAACAATAAATATATAACTTCAGGCATCTTTTGATCCACTGTGAGGGGTGTGACACTAAGTGTGAATGCCTTTTGTTATACATTCACACCCCCTTCCTTGAGGGAATTCTTGGATTATTTAAGGTAAGGCCTAAGAAGGACTCAGGGCGATTCTGCCTAACCAGATCAGCCCATAACATGGGGTCTGCCCCATGTTATGTATATTTCAAAGTCAGGAATGCATCTTTTTCATCTTGGATTTATCTTTGATAATTTGATGTTTTGTATTGATCATTTATGAATTGACTGATTGAATTGGCATAATACATTTACCTGACTAATAAATTGTTATGTTTTGAACTATTCAAACCTCGTGTTATTATCACTGATAAATGTTGTTGTCCATAGCACTACAAGCCACTGTACAGGTTAGTAACGGACTAAAACATGTTAGACGGAGCAGCGTGGCACGCTAAACAATGTTGTTAGAGATCCGACTAGCAAATTGGCATTATTTCATGTATACGTAGACTGCAAAAGGCCAACTATGGGTTTTCTATTTAGAACAACAAAATATTGTTGAAACTACTTTAAATGTGGATATTTAGGCCTTCATCTACAAACTTATAATCCTGTGTGATTATTATTAAAATACTTTGTCTTGAATTAGTAGATAACAGATCTATGGGGACCACATAAAAAATCTCCTAAATTGAGTAAGTAGTGTTCTGCCTTCTTAGGAGAGTGGTTAATCGCCTCTGCTTAATGACCAAGACTGACAAGCTTGTAGTAAGAGATTGTATACCCGGCCGGTGCAAGACTCGAGATGCTATCGGAATCTGAGTAAATGAGAATAAGGTATAATAACAAATCAAAAGAATATTCAATCATAATCTAAAATAATGTGAAAGGAAACAAAATAATCTTATCAATGTTTTATAATTGGAGTCAGATAAAACGAGGATAAACATATTAATATTCTAAACCATCTCATACTAAAATTGGAGTCAGATATGAGTTAAGTTTAATATAAATCAACATTGTGCACTGGAAAGACCGAACATGCAGTGAACCTTCATCCACCATTGGATACCGTCATTGGACCAACTGGCTGGACCCTACACAGTATTAATAGTATAAGTGGAATAATTGACTCCAGTTTGTTGAATTATTAGAAAAGAATGCACAGTGTAATTAATTTAAGCAGATTAATTGACTCCAGTTTGTTGAATTATTAGAAAAGAATGCACAGTGTAATTAATATAAGCAGATTAATTGAGTCTGGTTTGTTGAATTAATAATTTGTTGAATTATTTGAAAAGAATGCACAGTATAATTAATATAAGCAAATAAATTGAGTCTGGTTTGTTAAATTATTTATAAATAATGCAGTATTAATAGTATAAGTGGAATAATTGACTCCAGTTTGTTGAATTATTAGAAAAGAATGCACAGTGTAATTAATTTAAGCAGATTAATTGACTCCGGTTTGTTGAATTATTGGAAACTAATACAAACTTTAAGAACTATAACTGGAATAATTAACTCCTGTGTGTTAAATTACAAGACATTAATACACATGTAAGTAGTATAAATTGACTCATATTTGTTGAATTATTAGAAAAGAATGCACAGAATAATTAACATAAGCGTTGACTTTGGTTTGTTGAAATATTAGACAGTAATGCACAGTAAAAGTAGTATAAGCAGAATAATTGACACCGCTTTGTTGAATTATTAGGAAGTAAAGCAGAAATTAATGCACAATATTAATCATTAAAGCAGATTAATTGACTCCTGTCTGTTGATTTATTAGCAGATAATACTTACTATGAGCAGTATAAGTGGAGTAATTGACTTATTCATTAATGATACACACCTGACTCTTAACAGACACTCCGCTTGACCACATCACCACTTCAGATGTGTTACTCTCGAATAACTCAGTGACCCGTCCTCAATTCTTCCCTATGTTAATAAAGACAATGCTTCACACATTCGCTGCTGATTGATCAATAACAGACACTGATCGACAGATATTGATGATGATGGTTTATTGATCATCAGAATGTAAACACTGGAGTGCTGTGAACATCTGGAATGCAGCTGTGCCGCTTCAACACCACATCAGGGCAGGCACATGGAGAACACCTGCGGCAGGTGTGTGTGTGTGTTTCTCCAGAGCTCTCTCTGTGTGTGTGTGTGTGTGTGTGTGTGTGTGCGGCTGCAGTAAACAGAGGTGTTGATCATGTAAATTCTCTGGTCTCCTCAGTGTGTCTCAGTGTTTAGCGTCCGCCTGCTGGAACAGTGGCCGCAGCTGCTCCGCCGTGGTGGCCTCCTTCTGCTGCATGAGGGCCGCGTGACCCCTGGTGACCCCCCAACCGTCTGGAGTGGACATGGAGGGGCAGAGTGGACGACCAGACGCCGGCTTCAGCTTCTCCCAGTAGTCACGGCGAGCCCTGCACAACACACACACACACATATCAGAATAACATAAACACACAGACACACATCAAAAATACACAACACACAAACAAAGATCAGAAACACACTATACATAAACACACACACACACACATCAGACACAAACACTATACGTCAACACTTTTACACACACACACACACACACACACACACACACAAATTACGGAAGCTATACATCGACACACACACACACACACACACACACACACACACACACACACACACACACAAAAATTACGGAAGCTATACATCGACACACACACACACACACACACACACACACACAGAGTAGTATTGACTGTATTATTGTCTATGGTTTCTCACCTGGCCCTGACCCAGGGTTTGGTGTGCATCTCCAGGCCGCTGCCCCACAGGCCGTGTTTTTGTGAGGCTTCGGGCAGGAATCCTCTCTCGGCCGACAGCTCTTCAGCTACAGCGCGGATGTGGTACGGCTCGAACCCGCAGCAGCCACCGATGTAGCGGATTCCAGCTTTATAGGCCTCTCTGGCGTACTGCTGCATCTCCCAGCGCGTCAGGATCCGCGGCTCCAGAGCTGGACAACCACAACAACACAATCAGAAACACACAACAACATCAGCAGCAAAAACATCATACACATCAGGATGTAAGTGAGCATGTGTGTCTTTGTGTGTTGTGCATGTGTGTATGTGTTTGGGTAGTGTGTGTTTTAATGTGTGTGTCTTTGTGTGTTTGCATGAGTGTATTGTGCATGTGTGTATGTGAGTAAGGGGGTAGGGTTAAGGGTTAATTTGTGTGTATTTTGTGTTATTCTGTGTTGTCCCTGTGTGTTTATTTTGTGTATGTGTGTACCGAATGGGAACTCGGGCAGGTCAATGAAGCCCTGGCAGCTGCAGTCGGGTGTGTGGTACGCCAGCGGCTGCGTCATATAATGCGCTTTCAGACCCGCTTTCTCCACTGCAGCCTTCATCATCACCACAGTCTTCACACAGGTCAGGGGGTCAAAGTGACAGTTCACACCCACAATATCAGCTCCTGAAACACACACACACACAACAGATCACATACACAGCCAAACACAGAGAGAGCATGTGTGTGTGCTTATACTTTGTTTTCCTAATGTTGTGGAACCAAATGTCCCCACAAGTATAGCAATACTAGATAATTTTTACCTTGTGTGTTCATTTTCTTGATCTTTATCAAGAGAGCTGCTCAAAAATCAGCCAGAGTGAAGTGTTGAGAGCACATGAAGATAGCTGTAGGTGTGTGTAAGACTCACCTGCTTTCACCAGTCTGACGGCACACTCTCCAGGTGTAACTCCATGCATGTCTCCGTCAGGTCCAATACACAGAGTCGCTGCTACAGGCTTTCCTGTGGCCTTCAGAACCTGGACGGCCCATTCAGCCTCCTCCACATGCTCAAAGTACTGCAATCCAAATTAATATTAAATTCATTACATTTATATAGTGCTTGTCCAGGCACTTGTGGGACACATCACTATACTGGAGCATTATCAGGACACATCACTATACTGGAGTATTATCAGGATGCATCACTATACTGGAGTATCAGGACACATCACTATACTGGAGCATTATCAGGACACATCACTATACTGGAGTATCAGGACACATCACTATACTGGAGTATTATCAGGACACATCATTATACTGGAGTATTATCAGGACACATCACTATACTGGAGTATTATCAGGATGCATCACTATACTGGAGTATCAGGACACATCACTATACTGGAGTATCAGGACACATCACTATACTGGAGTATTATCAGGACACATTACTATACTGGAGTATTATCAGGATGCATCACTATACTGGAGTATCAGGACACATCACTATACTGGAGTATTATCAGGACACATCACTATACTGGAGTATCAGGACACATCACTATACTGGAGTATCAGGACACATCACTATACTGGAGTATTATCAGGACACATTACTATACTGGAGTATTATCAGGATGCATCACTATACTGGAGTATCAGGACACATCACTATACTGGAGTATTATCAGGACACATCACTATACTGGAGTATCAGGACACATCACTATACTGGAGTATTATCAGGACACATCACTATACTGGAGTATTATCAGGATGCATCACTATACTGGAGTATCAGGACACATCACTATACTGGAGTATCAGGACACATCACTATACTGGAGTATCAGGACACATCACTATACTGGGGTATTATCAGGACACATCACTATACTGGAGTATTATCAGGACACATCACTATACTGGAGTATTATCAGGACACATCACTATACTGGAGTATTACCAGGACACATCACTATACAGGAGCATAAGGACACATCACTATACTGGAGTATTATCAGGACACATCACTATACTGGAGCATCAGGACACATCACTATACTGGAGTATCAGGACACATCACTATACTGGAGCATCAGGACACATCACTATACTGGAGTATCAGGACACATCACTATACTGGAGTATTACCAGGACACATCACTATACAGGAGCATAAGGACACATCACTAAACTGGAGTATCAGGACACATCACTATACTGGAGTATTATCAGGACACATCACTATACTGGAGTATTATCAGGACACATCACTATACTGGAGCATCAGGACACATCACTATACTGGGGTATTATCAGGACACATCACTATACTGGAGCATAAGGACACATCACTATACTGGAGTATTATCAGGACACATCACTATACTGGAGTATTATCAGGACACATCACTATACTGGAGCATAAGGACACATCACTATACTGGAGTATCAGGACACATCACTATACTGGAGCATAAGGACTAGGGTTGTAACGGTATGAATTTTTCACGGTATGATAATCGTCTAAAACAATACCACGGTTTGACGGTTTCGCGGTATACGGTATGTTACAAATGTTACAAAATAATAGAACAGTGAAGCAAATTTGACTTTTTCCATACAATATATTTTCAGTTACTATAAACAACACCACTTACAATGAACAAATAAAAATAAGAAAATAATAAATAATGTGTCAAAGTCCAAATAAACATGGTGCAAATCCTCAGTAAAAAATAGATATAAATATTTAAATATTTATACTATAAATAGTTAAATAACGAAACTACATTCAATATGGAACATCCTTAGGTTTTATGTGCCAGCATGGATTTGGATGTGGTTGTATGCAATGCAGACAAACAGCTGCATCTTCATTTGCGTCTTTTGAAAACAGCAAGAGCAGCAGTTCGTCTTTGCTGTGTCACTGTTTTGTCATGTTTCTGTGCTGCTGTGCATGCAAAAGTACTTAGTATGAGAATTATTTCATGCAAAACTTTTTTTTTTTGCGTAAATGTATGCCTTTCTCTCATTCCGTGTTGTTCAAAAAGCTTGGTCCACAAACAAAAGCGAAACCTATGCTTATTGGTTGTGATATAGCGAGTTTAAACCAATCTGGGCATGGAGGAGGGACAATGCATCAATGTATTATGTCTGATTTGTCCGGAGACACAGTGACGAGCGTTTCTTTGTCAAATCAGCGTTGTCAAATGTTGATGACGTAACCGCACTGATTCCGGAGCCTCTGAAAGTCCGCGAATGTTATGTGATACAGCACTGGAAAGCTGAGATTCTCTTCTTTATGCCAATCTTTGAATTGTATGAATCGGATCAGCGGATCAAAAGTTATTAAACATTTAAGAGCAATACTTATTTTTAGCCGCGGGCGGCTGTCTCGGTCTTTAAGGGTTAAAACCGTTGATATGCAATTGTTCATGGTATGATAATCGTGCACTTTCAAATCGTGGTAAACCGTCATACCGGTATATTGTTACAACCCTAATAAGGACACATCACTATACTGGAGAATCAGGACACATCACTATACTGGAGCATAAGGACACATCACTATACTGGAGTATTATCAGGACACATCACTATACTGGAGCATCAGGACACATCACTATACTGGAGTATCAGGACACATCACTATACTGGAGTATTATCAGGACACATCACTATACTGGAGTATTATCAGGACACATCACTATACTGGAGTATTATCAGGACACATCACTATACTGGAGTATTATCAGGACACATCACTATACTGGAGTATTATCAGGACACATCACTATACTGGGGTATTATCAGGACACATCACTATACTGGAGCATCAGGACACATCACTATACTGGAGTATTATCAGGACACATCACTATACTGGAGTATTACCAGGACACATCACTATACTGGAGCATAAGGACACATCACTAAACTGGAGTATCAGGACACATCACTATACTGGAGTATTATCAGGACACATCACTATACTGGAGCATTATCAGGACACATCACTATACTGGAGTATTATCAGGATGCATCACTATACTGGAGTATCAGGACACATCACTATACTGGAGTATCAGGACACATCACTATACTGGAGTATTATCAGGACACATCACTATACTGGAGTATTATCAGGATGCATCACTATACTGGAGTATCAGGACACATCACTATACTGGAGTATCAGGACACATCACTATACTGGAGTATCAGGACACATCACTATACTGGGGTATTATCAGGACACATCACTATACTGGAGTATTATCAGGACACATCACTATACTGGAGTATTATCAGGACACATCACTATACTGGAGTATTACCAGGACACATCACTATACAGGAGCATAAGGACACATCACTATACTGGAGTATTATCAGGACACATCACTATACTGGAGCATCAGGACACATCACTATACTGGAGTATCAGGACACATCACTATACTGGAGCATCAGGACACATCACTATACTGGAGTATCAGGACACATCACTATACTGGAGTATTACCAGGACACATCACTATACAGGAGCATAAGGACACATCACTAAACTGGAGTATCAGGACACATCACTATACTGGAGTATTATCAGGACACATCACTATACTGGAGTATTATCAGGACACATCACTATACTGGAGCATCAGGACACATCACTATACTGGGGTATTATCAGGACACATCACTATACTGGAGCATAAGGACACATCACTATACTGGAGTATCAGGACACATCACTATACTGGAGCATAAGGACACATCACTATACTGGAGTATTATCAGGACACATCACTATACTGGAGCATCAGGACACATCACTATACTGGAGTATCAGGACACATCACTATACTGGAGTATTATCAGGACACATCACTATACTGGAGTATTATCAGGACACATCACTATACTGGAGTATTATCAGGACACATCACTATACTGGAGTATTATCAGGACACATCACTATACTGGAGTATTATCAGGACACATCACTATACTGGGGTATTATCAGGACACATCACTATACTGGAGCATCAGGACACATCACTATACTGGAGTATTATCAGGACACATCACTATACTGGAGTATTACCAGGACACATCACTATACAGGAGCATAAGGACACATCACTAAACTGGAGTATCAGGACACATCACTATACTGGAGTATTATCAGGACACATCACTATACTGGAGCATCAGGACACATCACTATACTGGGGTATTATCAGGACACATCACTATACTGGAGTATCAGGACACATCACTATACTGGAGTATTATCAGGACACATCACTATACTGGAGCATCAGGACACATCACTATACTGGGGTATTATCAGGACACAGGTGTGTGTTCTTACCTCAGCGATCAGCAGGTCCACATTCTTCTTGATGAAGACATCCAGCTGTTTCTTGAAGGTCTTCTTCACCTCCTCTTCACTCTTGCAGCTCAGGTATGAAGGCGTCTGCGAGACTCCGCCCGCCACCAGCGCATCGCCCTCATTGGCCACTTCTCTGGCCAGGTCACAGGCCGCCTCATTGATCTGCTGGCCCTGGAGAGGGAGACGAGCACACCATGGCCAGAATGTGAGTGTGACAGTGACTGTGTGTGTGTGTGTGTGTGTGTGTGTGTGTGTGTGTGTGTGTGTGTGTGTGTGTGTGTGTCAGACTCACAGTGAAGCTCAGTTTGTTGCCTCTGTTCTCCAGCTTGTCGTCACTGGCGTAGAAAGTGAACGTCTGCATGACATTTGAGCCAGCGCGCAAGAACTCCCGGTGCAGCTGCCGCACTACACACACACACACACACACACACACATACATGCTAACATGAGATGGTAAGAAGAGTCCAGGGCATGCTGAACATCTGAAGATACTACAGTAGTAATCTGTAATAATGAAGTGTAGACTAGAAGGCACAACACTACTATACTACTATGTATAAATGATGATTACACGCTCCAAATTTGACATTTTGACTGCATATTCTGCTATTGCACATGCAGACCAACCCTTATCTGTTTAAATATCTTCATTACCGTCTCCAGACTTTACATTTTGTCTGTATATACTTCTATTATGTTTGGAATATAGTAGATCCAGCAGGTTGTTATCGCAAAATAAAGCCGGAGAGGTTTATAAGAGCACATGTGAAGTGCTGAAAAAGTCTTCAGGTGGAGACTGAAGGCTTTATTCTGAGAAAATAACCGTCTGGATGTACTTTATCCTGATTATTACACTGCTCCTGGCCACAAAACGTAAATATTAGACACAAAGCATTGCTCTGAGCTGAAATAGTGTATAAATTCTTTAATTAAATGCAAAGCTGACAGAATGAAAACAGCTGATGGAGTATACACTGACCTGCTCGTTATTCAGACACTAGATGGCGCTAAACAGTGAAAAAGCACAGCATGACAGACAGATATGAGTGTGAGTGTGTGTGTGTGTGTGTGTATGGATGAAGGTATTCACTGATGGTGAGTCTCAGTTCCTGGATGAGTGTGTGTTGTTCACTAGTGCTTATCTGGGAATAACAGACCTTGAAATGTCGCAACTGACCAATCCAAATCGATTATTCCAGACAGTGGTGTAATCACTTCTGATTGGTCAATCGCATGTGGTTCTGTCAGCTTTGCATGCAAGTAAAGAATTAATAAACTATTATGGCTCAGAATATAGACATCCATAACATTACACAAACTTTACAGTGTGTTTCTTTATAAATATTCTGATTACACACAGCAAACATAACATATTGGTCTGTATTTACTGCTGTTATACATAACTTGTATAACTTAATATATATTTCATTTTGTGTGTGTGTGTGTGTGTGTGTGTGTGTGTGTGTGTGTGTGTGTGTGTGTCTGTCAGTCTATTCGTGTGTGTTTGTCAGTCAGTCTATTAGTGTGTGTGTGTGTGTGTGTTAGTATATGTGTTAGTATGTCTGTCTGTGTGTATGTTAGTATGTCAGTATGTGTGTGTGTCAGTGAAGTGTCTGACCGGCCTCCGGGTGCTCCGCAGCGGCCTCTGGTGTCCAGGGTCCGGCCTTCACATACCCGCGCTTCTCCAGAGCGAACACGAACCCTCCGTCTCCAATCACCACCTCACCCGCGTTCAGGCGCTCCAGAACTCCCTAAAAAAACACACACACACACACACACCACACACACACCACACACACACGCCATATAAAGCAAAATCCAGCAGAACACACACTGATACAGCAGCAGAGACGCGAACGAACGCTGTTGGAACCGTGTGCGCCTTTCTCTTCCTCAGTCTTTATTCACTCTAACACACATTTAACACACTTTTAATACTTTTCTTAGTGTGTGTGCGTTTGCGTGCACAATCGAGCTGTTTATTAATAACTGGACTGAACTAAACTCTTGCAGGATCTCGTGCGTCGAGCGCGTCTCTCCGTTAACGCGAAAATAACGCGCCTATAAAGCATGCAATGACTGTGTGTGTGTTTGTGGTTAGCTGAAACTCACCCGTTTGGATCCGACTGGTGCCATGTTGATCTGATTCAGGAACAGCAGATGGAGAGTTTGAGGAGAGCCGAGAGAGAGTGCGCGGAGAGCCGCTGGAGACGCGCTTTTAAAGCACAGCTGGAGGGGTGTGTGTGTGTGTGTGTGTGTGTGTGTGTGGTTCTGTAAGTGATCGCCCCTTCTAACCTTTACTAGTTCAGTGTGTAACTGGTTAATGTTTATCTTCTAAACCGGGAGCATCAATACCATCATGGAGACGTTCAATAACGCGTCTGATCGCTGACGGCAGCAGAAACAGCTCCAGTGTACCGCTTTAAACCCTTCATCCTCTTCACTTCAGCTGTTTCTGAGCCAAAAAAAGAAGGAAAGCCTGTTCTCAATTTTCCTCCTCATTCACTGAAAACAGACTCTCAGATATCAGCGTGCAACACTAGTTTCTGTGCGCAAAACTCGTATATTTACAGCTGAAATCATTAAAGACTCTGCTGGAGGACCACAGTTTGAGCACTAATAAACACTAATGTAGTGACTGAGCTTCAGCACTATTCTTCAGCACATTAGATTACATTCATTTATTATTTCCTTTAGCTTAAGTCCTTTATTCGTCAGGGGTCTCCACAGTGGAACGAACCGCCAACTATTCCAGCATATGTTTTACACAGCGGATGCCTATCCAGCTGCAACCCAGTACTGAAAACACCCATACACACTCATTCACACACACACTCATACACTACGGCCAGTGTAGTTCATCAGTTCCCCTATAGCGCATGTGTTTGGACTGTGGGGGAAACCGGAGCACCCGGAGGAAACCCACACCAACACGGGGAGAACATGCAAACTCCACACAGAAACACCAACTGACCCAGCCGAGACTCAAACCAGAGACCTTCTTGCTGAGCCACCGTGCCGCACTTTTTTATTTTCACTAAAGTTACTTGACACATTAAAGTAAACACATGTTGATGCTTTCTGTGGATATAAAATCACTTTGGATTGATCTGCACAGTAAAAATAGACAATAATGAAATAGAATCCATCTCTAACAGGGAATGTTCTCAGAATATTCCATAATAATGAAAATATATTTCATTTATAATGCGCTTTTCTTAGACCCAAAGCACTACAATAATAGAGAAATTAAGCATGCAATAAAATATGAAAAAATATCAAATATAAACACAGTAGAATAATCGAGAATCTAAAAATGCAGTCTTAAAAAGATGAGTTTTGAGCACTAGTTCTTCATGACGTTCTTAAAAAGTTGTACAAATGTTAGCATATAACGTTATTAAAGTAACATTTTTGCAACATTCTTTTAACATTGACAGAATTGCATTCTTATACTTTGTAAATGTTCTAATAACATTTAAAATCATGTTCTGAGGAGTTATGGTGGCGCAGTGGGTAGCATGTTCACCTCACAGCAAGAAGGTCACTGGTTTGAGCCTCGGCTGGGTCAGTTGGTGTTTCTGTGTGGAGTTTGCATGTTCTCCCCGTGTTGGTGTGGGTTTCCTCCGGGTGCTCCGGTTTCCCCCACAGTCCAAACACATGTGCTATAGGGGAACTGATCAACTACACTGGCCGAAGTGTATGACTGTGTTTGTGTATGGGTGTTTCCCAGCAATAGGTTGAAGTTGGAAGGGCATCCGATGTGTTAAACATATGCTGGATAAATTGGCGGTTCATTCAGCTGTGGCCTGATTAACAAAAGGAACTAAGCCGAAAAGAAAATGAATGAATGAATAAACAGTAAAATAATCAAGAATCTAAAAACTCAGTCTCAAAAAGATACCGTCTTAAAACTAGCTAGTTCTTCATAACGTTCTTAAAAAGTTGTGCAAATGTTAGCATGTACGTTATTAAAGTACCATTTTTGCAACATTCTTTTAACATTGACAGAAGTGTGTTCTAATACGTCGAGAATGTTTTAATCACATTTAAATGATGTTCTGAGAACACTAATGTAGTTGTACTGGGTTGAAGCTGGAAGGGCATCCGCTGAGTAAAGCATGTGCTGAAATAGTTGTTGGTTCATTCCGCTGTGGTGACCTCTGATTAATAACCCAGCAGACACACAATGTCCTAAGATGCAAATATTAGGTCAGATTTAAGTCGGCAGCAACATCTGAGAACAACATTATTCTGATGTTCAATAACGGCTTGAAATTACGTTGATATTTGGATGATTTTAGGTTGTTGGAATGTGACCAAAATTTAATGTCGAGGCAACATCTTAAACCAGCGTCATACAGACGTCAGATACTAATATTTATTCATCAGGTATGGCAACCAAAATCCAACATCTGATAGACGTCATATTGGTAACATCCACACAACGCCAAGCTGTGGCACTATTTGACGTTGATATTTGGTTGGTGTTAGGTTGCGTTGGAAAGTAACCAAAATGCAACGTTCAACATTGATGTCAGATTGATGTTGGTTTCTATTGTCAACCTGATTTTCAATTACAAACAGAATGCAACATGCCTCAACTTTGGGGTGTAATGTCAATCTGACGTCATGTTGACATCCTGTGCAGGAGAATAAATAAACAAACAAATGAATGAATGAATGAACGTTAATGTAGCACGAGATGAAAACGTTCTGAAAATGTTTTATTATAACTTAAAAGTAACATTATTACAACGTCTAACAACATTGTGAACATTCTAAGTAACAACATTGGGTGGCGTGGTGGCGCAGTGTTTAGCGCTGTGGCCTCACAACAAGAAGGTCGCTGGTTCGAGCCTCAGCTGGGTCAGTTTCTGTGTGGAGTTTGCATGTTCTCCCCGTGTTGGCGTTGGTTTCCTCCAGGTGCTCCGGTTTCCCCCACAGTCCAAACACATGCGCTATAGGGGAACTGATCAACTACACTGGCCGTAGTGTATGAGTGTGTGTGTGTGTGTGTGTGTGTGTGTGTTTGTATGGGTGTTTCCCAGTTCTGGGTTGCAGCTGGAAGACATGTAAAACATATGCTGGAATAGTTGGCGGTTCATTCCGCTGTGGGGACTCTTGATTAATAAGGGACTGAGCTGAAGGAGAATAAAGTTAGAACATTAAATAAATAACATGACGTCGGTTCATGTGAACATTCACTGGGGCAGAGTGAAAGCACAACACACTGTGTTTAAGGACACCGCTCAGCCAACTAGCTCCGTTGTGTTCATATATTCTTACTTTATATATTAACATATCATAATATATAGCTCCCGTTTCCCCCACAAGTCCAAACACATGCGGTACGGTGCAGCTGGAAGAGCATCCGCTGTGTAAATGTGCTGGGATAGTTAGCGGTTCATTCCACTGTGGTGACCAAGGATTAATAAAGTGACTAAGCTGAAGGAAAATGAAGGAGTGCATCATATTATGTAATACATATTCATAAATATTATAATACAGAAATAACTCAATACAACACACAGCAGCATATACTCCAGCATGCGACAGATACAGCAGTGTGCAGCAGTTTAATGCGTGTGTGTGTGTGTGTGTGTGTGTGTTTGCAGACGTGTTATTGATCATTGATCATGTTGATCAGATTATCTGCTGTTTGTGATGCAGAGACTTTGATCATGTGAACATGCTTGCCTTGACATATTTACTGAGCTCAAACATTCCTCACACACACACACACACGTACACACACACAGAGTCACACACACACACACAGGGTTGCTGCAATCTTTGTTTGTCCAGCAGATTGCTTGTTCACTCAGACTGTTTATGAAAGATATAATATTGCAGGTCTTCATTATTGCAGATACAGCAGATGCTGAGCACGCGCACACACACACACACACACACACACACACACACATCAGAAGGAAAGCGTAGAAAGTATTTGAAAGGTGTTGAGTTGTGGTCATGTGTTCAGTGTTTCTATAACTTGTTTATTGATGTTAGCGCACATGAGTGTGTCAGGAGACGCGACTCCAGAGCTGATAAACACAACAACAACAACACAAACAACAACATTATCATTGTGTATGTGAGTGTGTGTGTATGCATGTGTGTTTTTGAGTGTTTGTTTTTTATTGTGGCTGTGTGTTTATTTTTCATATGTTTGTTTATGAATGGTTGTGTGTGAGTGTTTCTGTGTGTGTGTGTGTGTGTGTGTTTAAGAGTGTGTATGTGTCTATTGTGTGTGTGTTTGGGTATTGTGTATGTGACTCAGTGTGAGGATGTGCATTTTTGAGTGTTTTTGTGTGTGTCTGTTGTGTGTGTGTTTAGGTGTTGCGTATGTGAGTTAGTGTGTGTATATGGGTAAGTGTGTGCATGTGTGTTATTGAGTGTGTGTGTGTGTGCTCAAGAGTAGTGAGTATTGAGTATTATGCTGTATAACACTGATGCATTTACATGTCATTTGTGGATGTGTGTGTGTAAACGTAACTCTGTTGTGCATTAAGTCATTGCTCAGCGGACACACAACACCATATGTTAATATCAGGTTAGATTTAGGTTGTTAAGTCAGGTGACCAAAATTCAATGTCTAGTCAGCATCTAAGGTCAGCGTTACGCCGATGTCCAATAACATCGTGAAGT
>NC_141041.1:350000-352500 GCF_052040795.2 Danio rerio
CCTGAGCACAGAGTCCAGACAAGGTGTTGAAGATCTCCTGTGCACATCTGTGTGTGTGTGTGTGTGTGTCAGGTGTTGGCGGGTCTCTATAATCCAGGTGATGGTCACATTGACCCGTACTCTCTGACGATGGCTCTGGCGGCTGGAGCACGCATGTATGGCGCTCAGATCTACTGTCCTGCTGCGGTCACAGGCCTCACGCCCACCGAGGATGGCAGATGGGACGTCCAGACACCACACGGCACCATACGAGCCAATCGCATTGTCAATGCCACAGGTCAGACCACACCCATGCATGATAAACCACACCTCAATGCTGAGGACACACCCATATGCATCCACACCCACATAGGCAGCTCATATCCCATGTGTCAGACCACACCTCAATCCAATTGACCACACCTCCACATGCTGAGTACACACCCATATGCATGCACACCCACATAGGCATGTGTCAGACCACACCTCCCTTATTTAGGCCACATCCCCATATGCTGAGGACACACCCATATGCACCCATAGCCATGTAGGCAGGCCATATCCCATGTATTAGACCACACCTCCATTTATTAGGCCACACCCCATATACTGAAGACACACCCATATGCAGCCACACCCGCATAGGCAGGCCACACTCATGTGTTAGACCACACCTCCATGCATTAGACCACACCCCCACATGCTGAAGACACACCCATATGCATCCACACACCAACATAGGCTTGCCACACCCCATGTGTTAGACCACACCTCTATGTATTAGACCACCCCACCACATCCTGAGGACACACCCATATGCATACACACCCAAATATGCAGGCCACACCCCATGTGTTAGACCACACCTTCATGCATTAGACGACATCCCCACATGCTGAGGACACACCCATATGCATCCACACCCACATAGACAGGCCACACCCTATGCTGTAAACCACACCTCCTTGCATTAGGTCACATCGCCACATGCTGAGGACACACCCATATGCATCCACACCCACACATGCAGGTCACACCCCTTGTGTTAGACCACACCTTCATGCATTAGACGACATCCCCACATGCTGAGGACACACCCAAATGCATCCACACCCACATAAGCAGGCCACACCTCTGTGTTAGACCACACCTAACACAATAGACCACACCTCTGTGTTAGACCACACCCCAACACATTAGACCACACCTCCATGTGTTAGACCACACCCCAACATGTTAGACCATATCTAGCATGTGAGGTGTTGTCTAACAATTTAAGGTGTGGTCTAACATCTGGGGGTGTGGCCTGTATGTGTTGGACCACACCTCCAGATATTTGACTTAACCCCCATATGTCAGACCACACCTCCATGTGTAGGACAAAACCTTGCATGTTAATCCACCACACCAGACATGTCATGTGTCAGACCCCGCCCACACATGCCAGGCCACACCCCTCAGCACAGCAGTGGAGCGTCTGTTCTCTGTTTATGTATGTAAGGCTGCAGCTGTTGGAGGCGCTGCTGTCATGTGATCTGGAGGTGATGGAGACTGATGTGCTTATAATTCTGATCAAGCGGAGGGACATTTACGGTCGTGTTTGTCATGTATGAGCAGACAGGCCGTGTGTTGATCACATCTCACAGTTCCTCCACAGTTAATGAGTGTGTGTTGCTGGAATAGTGTGTGTGCTGATGTGAATGTGCTGAAGCAGCTGTGATAAGAGGTTCAGACACACACACACACACACACACACACACACACTGTGCTGATCGCTGACCTCTGACCTCTGCTACAGCAAACACACCTGACTGCATCCCACTGACCGCC
Source organism: Danio rerio (assembly GCF_052040795.2). Classification (NCBI taxonomy): domain Eukaryota; kingdom Metazoa; phylum Chordata; class Actinopteri; order Cypriniformes; family Danionidae; genus Danio; species Danio rerio. Next base: position 351,810 of record NC_141041.1, read on the forward strand.
TGTCCACCTCTCAGCCAGATCCAGAGTCACTCCAAATGAAAATGAGTCTATTTTGTGGTGTGGTAATGTCTCATTAATGTGCACTGTCCCTGTCAAACTCAGATCAACACATCTGCTGAGATCAGTTCAGTTTCATCCCTCAGATCTGTTTTGCATGAGGAAACGAGCTGATCTACACCAGAAGCTCTGAGTGAGTGTGTGTGTGTTCCCTCATCAGTGTGCAGTGTTCACTCAGTGGACAGCACTCGACTCTCACTGCAGTAAAGGCTGTTCATCATGCAGCTGCAGGAGTGGAGAGTGTAGAGAGACAGTGCTCATAACAGATACAGCAGCGGTGTCTGCAGCCTTCCTGAAAGTATGAAACAGAGAGTGCTCAAGTGTTTCTAATGTTAAGAAGCGTCTCCAAACTACACCATGAAGAAAACCTTCACTCGAGTGTTCTCCTGCTGGTAGATTGATGTATGAGCCGTACGCCAACAGAATGAGCGGAGAAGGTTTCTGGATTTAACAAAAGTCAGACCTCTGTGTGTTTGTGTGTGTGTGCGTGTGTGTGTGTGTGTTTGTGTTTGTCCGGCTGCTGTTGGTTCTGGTTTAATGTTTTTGGGTTTTGGCCTTCTGCCCCACACACATGATCAGCCAATCAGCTGTCGCCAGCAGTTCATCTCTCAGCCAATCACCATCCGCGTCTCCT
>NC_141041.1:357500-360000 GCF_052040795.2 Danio rerio
GTTCAGCTAATTTGATTCAGTCCAATAACTGTGATTCAGTTTCATTAGTGATTCAATGCAGCACCTTTGATTTCGTCCGAGATTGAGATTCACTTTGTTTACTCTGACTCGTGTCCACTTCTGCAAGTATTTCTGATGTTCATGTTGAACCTGATTTGTTATGGAAAATGTCAGTTTCTCCAAATGTATTTTATTTATTTCCCAAACTCACATTCAGTTTAGTTCAAGCTCTATAGTGTTTTCACACTAGCTATTGTTTAAAAGCAGCACTATCCACATCACAGAGGTGAAGGGGTTGCGTCACTGCAGAGATGTGTGTGTACTCTAGTGTTGAGCTGAGAGAGTGTGTCTGAGCCTCGACATCATCAGGAGGACTATTCCAGAGTTCAGGAGCCATAAAGCAGAAGACTCGACCTCCTTTAGTGGACTCTGCTCTTCAGAAGCCCTGAGTGTAGAGCTCTTGAAGAGCGGGTTGGGCTGTAGCGAGACAGAAGCTGGGTCAGATGAACAGGAGCTGGGTTATTCACAGATTTATAGGGAAGAAGCAATAATTGATCATCAATACAGAACAATACGGACATATCTGCTGGAGCTGCTGAGAACTCTGACGCTGCAGCTTCACAGACTGAAGCTTATTAATAGAGGTCTGCAGAGCACTAGCAGAGCATTACAGTCATCTCATCTAGAGCTCATACTGAGATAGATAGCATGCTTCATAGCGTAGCGATATTCCTCAGATGAAAGACGGCGGTTTGTGTCATGGTGACAGCAGTGATTCAGTGTGATTCCAGAGTGCCGGTTATGGAGTCATACTTCATCATGCTGCAGCATTATTGATGTGCAGATGTAATGCGGTCAGCAAAACTGTTTCAGGAATGAGTCTGTGTTGACCTTTGACCTTCAGTGATGATCTTGAGTGATGATTGACAGGTGTGCTGTGATTGACAGGTATGGGATCATCCACTCTGGCGGCGTGGGAAGGTTTCTGAGCGACTGGATCATTAATGGTGAACCACCGTATGACCTGATCGAGTGCGACCCGAACCGCTACGGCCACTGGACCACCGTCCCGTACGTCTGCGCCAAAGCCAGAGAGTCGTACGGCTTCAACAATGTGGGTGAGTGAGTGTGTGTGAGAGAGTCTTATGGAGTGTGTGTGTGTGTGTGTGTGTGTGGGTGAATGAGTGAGTGTGAGAGAGTCTTATGGAGTGTGTGTGTGTGTGTGTGTGTGTGTGTGGGTGAGTGAGTGAGTGTGAGAGAGTCTTACGGAGTGTGTGTGTGTGTGTGTGGGTGAGTGAGTGTGTGTGAGAGAGTCTTATGGAGTGTGTGTGTGTGTGTGGGTGAGTGAGTGTGTGTGAGAGAGTCTTATGGAGTGTGTGTGTGTGTGTGTGTGTGTGGGTGAGTGTGTGTGAGAGAGTCTTATGGAGTGTGTGTGTGTGTGTGTGTGTGTGTGTGTGTGAATGTGAGAGAGTCTTATGGAGTGTGTGTGTGTGTGTGTGTGTGTGGGTGAGTGAGTGTGTGTGAGAGAGTCTTATGGAGTGTGTGTGTGTGTGTGTGTGGGTGAGTGTGTGTGAGAGAGTCTTATGGAGTGTGTGTGTGTGTGTGTGTGTGTGTGGCTCTGCTGTATTATACTGAATCCCCCCGCTGCTGTTTCAGTGGGTTTCCCCAAAGAGGAGCGTTTCGCGGGCCGGCCCACTGTGCGGGTCAGCGGTGTGTATGAGCTGCTGAAACACCGATGCTCCATGGGCTTCCACAGCGGCTGGGAGCAGCCACACTACTTCCACAAACCTGGAGACCACACTGGATACAGGTGAGCACACACACACACACACACACACACACACACACACACACACACACACATACACACATCGAGAGATATCACAGATCTGAGACAGGTGAGATCTGTTAGTGCAGACAGCGCAGACACTGCAGTTGAACTGTGTGTGTGTGTGTATGTGTGTGTGTGTGTGTGTGTGTGTGTGTCTGGTCCTGTCTGCAGACCCAGCTTCAGGAGGACGAACTGGTTTGCTCCGGTGGGCCGCGAGTGTGCGCAGGTGATGCAGGCGGTGGGAGTGATCGACCTTTCACCTTTCGGGAAGATGAAGGTGACCGGAGCCGACTCAGAGAGACTGCTGGACCGCCTGCTGGCCAACACACTGCCCAAGGTGAAGCACACACACACACATACACACACATACATACAGATACACATGCACAAATACGTGCACAGATGTACAGCTGAAGTCAGAATTATTCGCCCCCCTGTTTAGGTTTTCCTCCAATTTCTGTGTAGCGGAGAGCAGATTTCTCCAGCACATCTCTAATCATAACAGTGTTCATAACTCATCTCTAATAACTGATTTATTTCCTCTTCATCATGATGACAGTAAATAATATTAGACTAGATATTCTTCAAGACACTTCTATACAGCTTAAAGTGACATGTAAAGGCTTCACTAGGGTAATTAGGGGAACTAGGCAGGTTAGGGGAATTAGG
>NC_141041.1:367500-372500 GCF_052040795.2 Danio rerio
GGAATAACTAATACTTTGGAATTCAATGGTTACAGGATTGCAATATTATTCAAATGATCTTTCTCTGTGATCTAAACAGTGAGGAAATTGTAATTTTTGGGTGAACTGACCCTTTAAGCTGGATTGCGTTAGCTTTATTAGGTTTTGCTGCTGCTCCAATGTTTTGTCTTTATGTGCAGTTGTGAATTATTTCCAGTCTTTTCAATCACTGAGTGTCTTTGTATGGGATCAGATCAACTCATGAGTCTTAAAAACAGCCAGAGAAGAACACAATCTCACTATCACAGATTATTGATTATTAATAAAGATTATTTCTGTATTTGTGTACAGTGTTCATACATCACCTCTCTGACAGGTGGCGCCATAACATACACTTTTTTTAATGTATACACACTCACCGGCCACTTTATTAGGTACACTTGTCCAACTGCTTGTTAATGCAAATATCTAGTCAGCCAATCACATGGCAGCAGCTCACTGCATTTAGGCATGTAGACATGGTCAAGAGGATCTGCTGCAGTTCAAAGTGAGCATCAGAATGGGGAAGAAAGGGGATTTAAGAGACTTTGAACGTGGCATGGTTGTTGCTGCCAGACGGGCTGCTCTGAGTATGTCAGAAACTGCTGATCTACTGGGATTTTCACGCACTAGGGTTTACAGAGAATGCTCCGACAAAGAGGAAATATCCAGTGAGCGGCAGTTCTGTGGGCGCAAATGCCTTGTTGATGAGGCCAGAGGTCAGAGGAGAATGGCCAGACTGGTTCCAGCTGATAGAAAGGCAACAGTAACTCAAATAAGCACTCGATACAACCGAGCTCTGCAGAAGAGCATCTCTGAACACACAACACGGCCAACCTTGAGGCGGATGGGCTACAGCAGCAGAAGAGCACACCGGGTGCCGCTCCTGTCAGCTAAGAACAGGAAACTGAGGCTACAATTCACACAGACTCACCAAAACTGGACAATAGAAGATTGGAGAAACGTTGCTGCTCTGATGAGTCTCCATTTCTGCTCACACATTCAGATGCTCGGCTCAACAACATGAAAGCATGGATCATCCTGCCTTGTAGCAGCGGTTCAGGCTGGTGGTGGTGGTGTAATGGTGTGGGGGAGATTTTCTTTGGGTCCACTAGTACCAATTGAGCATCAACGCCACAGCCTACCTGAGTATTGCTGCTGACCATGTCCATCCCTTTATGAGCACAGTGTCTCCATCTTCTGATGGCTACTTCCAGCAGGATAACGCAGCATGTCATAAAGCTCAATCATCTCAGACTGGTGTCTTGAACATGACGATGAGTTCACTGTACTCAAATGGCCTCCACAGTCACCAGAGCTCAATCCAATAGAGCAGCTTTGGGATGTGGTGGAACGGGAGATTGGCATCATGGATGTGCAGCCGACAAATCTGCAGCAACTGTGTGATGCTGTCATGTCAATATGGAGCAAAATCTCTGAGGAATATTTCCAGTACCCTGCTGAATCTACACCACCAAGGATTAAGGCAGTTTTGAAGGCAAAAGGGGCTAACCTGGTACTAGTGAGGTGTACCTAATAAAGTGGCCGGTGAGTGTATTTTTAAGTTTAAAACAGGATATTTTTTATAACGTGGTTATTTTAGAATTGATTAACAACAACAATATTATTCCTCTGTCTTGTTCTCTACAAATATTCTTAAATTAAGACACATTTACTGTAGAAGTAAAATGACTGAACATGTGAAATAACGTTAAGGTTTAACATTAAGGTTTTCTGACCATGCAACTGTACATTTGAATAATGTAAAAGCATTATTATTAATATTATTATTTGTTTATACGTTTTTAATCATTATTTATTATGTTTCATGTCAACTAACGTAAGCTTATTTTAACGCGTTACCAAATTTGAACTTCCCTTTAAACTCTTTAGAAGGAAGACATACTTTGGAAATCTACCTAATGAATATTAATTACGTGACGAAACGGAAAGGCTGCACCAGAGCCGCACAGCCAATCAAAACTCATCACATGACTTTATTATTCATGAGCAGAAGCGGAAGAGTATTATTCATGAGCTGGAACTTGTCAGTTGTGGTGATATCGCGTGTTCCTTTTAAAGTTGTTCTAGTTTAAGTGGTTATTTTAGTTTGTTTTGGGTGGATTATCTGCGATGTGTTGAGCGGAAGTTGGTGTTTGTTGCTCTTCCGTGTCGGGCTGAGGATGTCTGTGGGAAACCTCGGGCTGTGTTTGCTGTGTGTTGTGCTGGAGTGTGTGTCCGCCAGACCCCCGCATGTGGTGCTCATATTAGCGGATGATCTGGGCTGGAATGATGTGGGTTTCCACGGCTCTGAGATTAAAACTCCTCATCTGGACCGGCTGGCGGCGCAGGGAGTCCGGCTGGACAACTACTACGTTCAGCCGCTTTGCACACCGTCCCGGAACCAGCTGATGACCGGAAGATACCAGGTGACACACACACGCACACACGCGCACGCGCCCCGAGATGATACACATACATGGAACCAAAGTTGCACAGACACAAAAAGGCACACAATCTGACCCACACACAGACACTTAACTGCATACACACACACTCATGCTGCGTGTGTCTGCAGCTCATCAGTGATATTGTCACACACTCCTGTCCTGCTGCTTGTGTCAAGATAAAGTGTGACTTTCACTGAGCTGCACAAATGACACACACACACACACACACACACACACAAACTGATACACACACGTTTATGCACACTGATACAGATACACACACACACACACTTTACCCTGTAGCAGTCTCACACACACACACACACACACACACACACACACACACACACACACACACACACACAAATCTATCCACAAGGACACACACACTTCACAATGCAGCAGTCACACTATTCACCACTTTCATATGCACACACACACACATACATGCACATTTCACCACTTTCACACAAACATATTTCAGCATTCACTGGTCACACACACACACACGTTTCACCATTTACCATTCACACACAGACATGCATGTGCACACACACACATTTCACCATTCGGTAGTTACTCTCATACACACACATTTCACCATTTATCATTCACACACAGATATGCATGTGCACACACACACATTTCACCATTAACTGCTCTCATGTACACACATTTCGCCATTCAGTAGTCACACACACACACATGTATATAAACACACACATATAAACACATACACATATATAACACATATAAATGTATAAACATATATAAACCCACACACATATATAAACACACACATAGATGCATACACATATAAACACACACACACACAAACACACACACACATATATATATAAATATATATATATATATATATATATATATATATATATATATATATATATATATATATATGTGTGTGTGTGTGTATATATGTATATATATATATATGTGTGTGTGTGTGTGTATATGTATATATATATATATGTGTGTGTGTGTGTGTATAAAATCACAGATATATAAACACACATACATATATAAACACAGATATATACGCACACACATATGAACACACATATAGACTTATACACATATATAAACACACACATATATATATATATATATATATATATATATATATATATATATATATATATACGCACACACATATAAGCTTACAGATATATAAACACACACACGCATACATATATAAACACACAGATATATACGCAAACACATAAACACACATACAGACTTATACACATATATAAACACATATAGACACACACATAAAACATAAGCACACATATAAACATATACATACAGTATAACCACACAGACACACATACATATAAACAATCACATAAACACACACACACATATATATATATCAACACTCGCATATGAACACATACACACGCACACACATATATAAACGCACACATGTACATACACACACATATAAACATACAAATACACACAAACACTTGCATATGAGCACACACACATACATATAATCACTCACATATAAACACGTACACATGCACACACGTATATAAACACATATATACACATATATACACACATATAAACACAAATATAGACACATACACATATATAAACACTCACATATAAACATACACACATGTATAAACACACTCATAAGCATACACATTAATATATAAACACATGTAGACACATACACGTATATAAACACGCACATGTAAAAACACACACATATAAACATGCACAAATATAAACACACACACTCAAATAAACATATAAACACACATATAGATATACAGACATATAAACATACACACACATAAACACCCACATGTAAACATACACATACAATATATAAACACATATACTTAAACACACATAAGCACACATAATTAAACACATATGCACACACACACACACACACACACCTATAAACACTCGAATATAAACACACACACAGACACACACACACACACACACACACACATTGTTCACTGGTCTCATGCGCACACACACACACACACAGACTGAACATGTGTTTAGGGAAGTGGACTGCAGTGGAATATGCAGCTTCATATGATGATTAATAAAGTTTTTCAGACATCATGAACCTCAGCAGTGTCCAGACCCCTCGGAACAGTCATTGAGAATAACCGTGTGTGTGTGTGTGTGTGTGTGTGTGTGTGCAGATCCGCACAGGGCTCCAGCATCAGATCATCTGGCCCTGTCAGCCGTACTGTGTTCCTCTGGATGAGAAGCTCCTGCCGCAGGTCCTGCGCGAGCGAGGCTACCACACACACATGGTGGGCAAGTGGCACCTGGGCATGTTCCAGAAGGACTGTCTGCCCACACACAGAGGCTTCCAGAGCTTCTTCGGTAGGCGGAGCTTCGGCTGACCCAGGATCAGTGCCATGCTGACTGCATATACAGACATACACATAAATCACAGCAGACTGTATACAGTCAGAGCAGGGTCATGTGACACTGAGTGTGTGTGCAAATGCATATTTGTGTGTATATATA
>NC_141041.1:377500-407500 GCF_052040795.2 Danio rerio
TGTGTGTGTGTGTGTGTGTGCGCGTGCGTTTGTGTTTGAGGTAGTCTGTATGTGTGTGTGTTTTGAGATTGTGTGTGTGTGTGTGTGTGTTTAAGATACTTTGTGTGTGTGTGTTTGAAATATTGAGTGTGTGTGTGTGTGTGTGTGTGTGTGTTTGAAATATTGAGTGTGTGTGTGTGTGTGTGTGTGTGTGTGTGTGTGTGTGTGTGTGTGTTTGAAATAGTGAGTGTGTGTGTGTGTGCGTGTGTGTGTGTGTTTGAGGTAGCGAGTGTGTGTGTGTTTGAGATAGTCTGTATGTGTGTGTGTTTTGAGATTGTGTGTGTGTGTGTGTGTGTGTGTGTGTTTAAGATACTTTGTGTGTGTGTGTGTGTGTGTGTGTGTGTGTGTTTGAAATATTGAGTGTGTGTGTGTGTGTGTTTGAGGTAGTGAGTGTGTGTGTTTGAGAAAGTATGGATGTGTGTGTGTTTAAGATACTGTGTGTGTGTGTGTTTGTGTGTGTGTGTGTTTGTGTGTGTTTGAGATAATGTGGGTGAGTGTGTGTTTGTGTTTGAGAGTGAGTTTGTGTAGGTTTGAGATTGTGTGTATGTGTGTGTTTTTGAGATTGTGTGTGTGTGTGTGTGTGTATTTCGTTTTAATCAAATTCAGGTCAGAGTTGTTGAAGTACTGGACTGCTTTTATCGTGTGCTGAATCAGATGCTGTGAGCGGGTCATTGCTGTATTCTCAGCAGGTCGGAGGATTAATGTTGATCTCAGTAAACAGAACTGAACTGAAGCGGAAGCTGTAGGGATAATGATTCTTCATCAGCAGAGTTGTTCGTGTGACTCGTTTGCTGTATTCTGAATCTTCTAAATCAAATGACTCTGTGAGTGAACAAACTGAATCACGATTCCTTGATCATTTTCTCATGTTTGGCTTTTCTGCTCACTCAGATTAATAAAACTCATCCAAACATCAGTGAATCTCCTGTGTGTGCTGAATCCAGTGCGGGTGAATCATCTGAAGATTCGTTCATTTGATTCTTTATAAAGAGCTGTGAACAAACAGACTGAATCATGAGCTTGAGTTTCAGACTGAGGGAGGTGAAATTCTGTCAGGTCAGTGTGTGTGTGTGTGTGTGTGTGTGTGTGTGTGTGTGTGTGTGTGTGTGTGTGAGTGTGTGTGTGTGTGTGTGTGTGTGTGTGTGTGTGTGTGTGTGTGTGTGTGTGTGTGTGTGTGTGTGTGTGTGTGTGTGTGTGTGTTGTATATCCTCTAATATGCAGGCGTGTGTATCATGTGACTCCTGAATCACATTAGTGTGATGCTCAGAATAGAGTCTCAGTGATGTTATTAAGAGTTTCTGCTTCTCAGGAGGTCTCTGCATCATCATCTGCTTTCTCGGAGAATCAAAGTAACAGCAACAATAACAGTTCATCTCTCCCTGCATTCAGTTATTAGATCAAAAATACAGTTAATATTGTACATTTTAAAATATGTCATTCATTCATTCATTCACTCATTCATTCATTCACTCATCCTCCTTCAGTTTAGTCCCTTTATTAATCAGGGGTCGCCACAGCAGAATGAACCAACAACTTATCCAGCAAGTGTTTTACTCAGCGGATGCCCTTCCAGCTGCAAGCCAGTACTGGGAAACACCCATACACACACACACACACACACACACACTCAGTTTTAGTTTAGGCCAGTTTAGTTTAATTCCCCTGTAGCGCATGTGTTTGGACTGTGGGGGTGTGTGTGTGTGTGAGTGATTGTTTGTGCATTGTGTAAACGTGTGTGTGTGTGTGTGTGTGTATTTGTGTGCATTGTGGGTGTGTATTTGTGGCCATTGTATTTGTGTGTGTGTGTGTGTGTGTGTCAAAACTGATCTAGTAGTTTTCTTTTTCCTTTAAGTCTTCATTGTGTGTGTGTGTGTGTGTGCGTGCGTGCGTGGATTTCTTTGCATTGTGTGTGTGTGTTGGTGTTGGTTTGTGTGCGGATTGCGGTTTTAGTTCCTTTGCATGTGTGCGTGTGTGTATTTGTCTGTGTGTGTGTGCACTTGCGTTTGTGTGTGTGTATTGTGCGCATGTGTATATATGTTCGTTTGTGCATGCCTGTGTGTGCATTGTATTTATGCGTGTGCGTGTGTGTCAAATATAATCCAGTAGTTTTCTGCATCCTGTAAGTCTTCAGTGTGTGTGTGTGTGTATGCATGCACACATGGCTGTTTGTGTTCTTTTACGTGTGTGTGTGTGTGTGTGTGTGTGTGTGTGTGCATTGTGTGTCAAATCTGATCCAGTGTTTTCTGCTTCCGGTAAGTCTTCAGTGTGTGTGTGTGTGTGTGTGTGTGTGTGTGTGTGTGTGTGTGTGTTTTGCTGTAGAAACGCTCAGCAGAAACACAGAACAGATGTAAAACTCATTATAGCGGAGGACACAGAGACGATTCCAAACTGCTGCTCACTTCCTGTAATCAGAGCCTCTCCTGCCCTGCACTTCCTGTGCCTGTGGAGCGGAGACCTGTGATTGGCTGGAGCTCAGTGTCTGATTCTCCCTGTCAGAAAATGTGGAGCACATCACGAGCTGAAACACAGAGATCCCTGCCAAAACAGTCCACATTGTAAATAGTTATGAATCATTGATAAGAGTCCCGGCTGAGTCAGTTGGTGTTTCTGTGTGGAGTTTGCATGTTCTCCTGGTGTTGGTGTGGGTTTCCTCCGGGTGCTCCGGTTTCCCCCACAGTCCAAACACATGCGCTATAGGGGAACTGATCAACTACACTGGCCGTAGTGTATGAGTGTGAATGTGTGTATGGGTGTTTCCCAGTACTGGGTTGCAGCTGGAAGGGCATCCGCTGTGTAAAACATATGCTGGAATAGTTGGCGGTTCATTCCGCTGTGGTGAACCCTGATGAACAAAGGGACTGAGCTGAAGGAGAATGAATGAGTGAAATCAATGATTTGACACACAGACGAGTGTTAGTGAGAGCAGCTGCTCAGACAGAGGATCTGCTGATAATCTCCTGCGTCTGATGCTGGTCTGTCCTCACGCTGCTCCTATTTCTTCAGCTGTGTGTTACCGATGATCTGAGATCAGTGCAGACGGCTGGTGGTCCAGCAGGGTTACAGTGGGTGAAGAATGTGTGCTGTGCAAACAAACACACACACACACACACATGCAGACAGCCAGCCGGTGCTCTCTCTCTCTCTCATACACACACACACGCACACACACACACACACACACACACACACACAGATACATTTGGGGTGTCCCTGATTGGGGACAGGGGGCAAATTTGCCCTGATGAAAATACACATGGTGACACGGTGGCTCAGTGGTGTTGCACAGTGGCCTCACAGCAAGAAGGTCTCTGGTTCGAGCCTCGGCTGAGTCAGTTGGTGTTGGTGTGGGTTTCCTCCGGGTGCTCCGGTTTCCCCCACAGTCCAAACACATGCGCAATAGGGGAACTGATCAACTACATTGGTCATAGTGTATGAGTGTGTATGGGTGTTTCCCAGTACTGGGTTGCAGCTGGAAGGGCATCTGCTGTGTAAAACATATGCATAGTGGTTCCTTCTGCTGTGGCGACCCCTGATGAATAAAGGGACTAAGAATGAATGAATAATTTATAATTATAGGTATTTATTGGGTAGCTAATTGTTTAAAACTACCCCTGCTCACACACACACACACACACACACAAACACACACACACACACACAGCTATCTTTACGAACTCTCCTCATATCTGTAGTGATGTTTGTACTGTACAGATTCTCTCATCTCCCCCTAAAATTAACCCTCCCAGCAAACTATCTGCACTTTTACATCTTTACACTCCCTCACTCTGCCTGATATGAGCATGTTCACCCATGCAGACCAAAGAAATGTCCCAATGAGGTCTTAATTTACTGGTATTGCTATACTTGTGGGGACATTTGGTCCCCACTGCGTAAGGAAAACAAGGTGCACACACACACACCACTGAAGCCCGCACAAACCCACACAATCAGAACAATGACGGGACCGCGCGTGGACAGCACGTGCGCGCGCACAGCCGCGAACCCGCGTGAGCACCGGCCCGTTTCCACGGAGACGGAGAGAGAGAGAATAGAGAGCGAGAGAAGTGTGTGTGCGCTCGTGCTCGGTTTAACGGAAACCTCTCTGTATGTTCGGAATCACCGACTGTCCCTCAGATCATCCGGTTGAAGAGCGCGCGAACGTGAGTAGCTTTTGTTCTCCACTTTTACCTCAGATTTCACGCCGACCTCCGTTTCTCCGCTCGGGTTAAACAAACGCAGAATAACCGATCTCTCAGGGAGTTTCTGAATGAGTCTCCCGTTTTTTATCGTCGGCTTGTCCAGAACGGAAAGTCGTGGCAGGAGGACCGACGAGTTCCTTCAGTTCTCCGAGGCTTTACTAAAGTCGATTTTCTTTGTTTAACGCGATATAACTGGACTTTAGGAGCTGTTTTCGGTGATTGACGTGGGTTTGTGCTTCGAGTAGAAGTGTTTAATGTCTTTATTGTCTTGAGGAGAATCGCTTTCAGGTTTACTCATTCATACAGCAGAGCTCCCGTTACACAAACAAACCACTCCATCTGATCCAGAAACACTCGTTTACCGACACTAATGGACTGTGGGATAATATAAATGAAAGTCTAGTGCTGGAGTATCGCGTTTTGTACGTGTTTTTCAACAGGACATCGCCAGGTATCGCATGGATTCAATGCTAAATCAATGTTTAGTGTTGGGATATTAGCATATTATTAAATATCATGATCCAGTTAGACCCGAAGTTTGTTTTATGATTCTCAAGTAATATAAAATATTTCACATTAAACATTCTGACAGAATGAATCATTTAGAGTATTTGAGGTAAAGTTGGTTTTATATTCGCACATTCATTCAGTAACTTGTGACACGCTCCCTATATTGTTTACCATGGTATTTACATTTAGTCATTTAGCAGACGCTTTTATCCAAAGCGACTTACTAAAGAGGACAAGGAAGCAATTTACACAACTATAAGAGCAACAGTGAATAAGTGCTGTAGGCAAGTTTCAGGTGTGTAAAGTGTGAGAAGCAAAACATTAGTCTTTTTTTTGTAGTACAGTTAGTGGTGGAGTCAGAGAGGCAATTGCAGATTAGGAAGGAAAGTGGAGACTAAATAGTTGAGTTTTAAGTGGTTTCTTGAAGACAGCGAGTGACTCTGCTGTTCTGATGCAGTTAGGGAGTTCATTCCACCAACTGGGCAGATTGAATGCGAGAGTTCGGGAAAGTGATTTCTTCCCTCTTTGGGATGGAACCACGAGGCGACGTTCATTCACAGAACGCAAGTTTCTGGAGGACACATACATCTGCAGAAGTGAGAGCAGATAAGAAGGAGCAAAGCCAGAAGTCACTTTGTAAGCAAACATCAGAGCTTTGAATTTGATGCGAGCAGCAACTGGCAGCCAGTGCAAACGGATGAGCAGCGGAGTGACATGTGCTCTTTTAGCTTCATTAAAGACCACTCGTGCTGCTGCGTTCTGGAGCAGCTGAAGAGGTTTGATAGAGTTAGCTGGAAGCCCGGCTAGTAGAGAGTTGCAGTAATCCAGTTTGGAGAGAACAAGAGCTTGAACAAGGAGTTGAGCTGCATGTTCAGATAAGAAGGGTCGGATCTTTCTGATGTTATAGAGTGCGAATCTGCAAGATCGAGCAGTTCTAGAGATGTGGTCAGAGAAGTTTAGTTGGTCATCAATCGTTACTCCAAGGCTTTTCACCATTTTGAATGATCTTTCATCCAGTGTGAAATGTCCGACAGGCAGGCTGAGATGCGAGCCGGAACCGAGGGATCATCAGGATGAAAAGAGAGGTATAGCTGGGTGTCATCAGCATAGCAGTTGTAGGAAAATCTAAGTTTGTGGATGACTGATCCTAAAGATGTCTTGTAGATAGAGAAGAGAAGAGAAGTGGCTTTTGAATACTCAAACTTAAACACATGTAAATATGACTTTAAAACAACATCAGCACTATTTAATTGACTGTGAACAATGCTGTCTATTAGGAATTTGCAGAATACTTCATTCATTCATTCATTTTCAGCTTAGTCCCTTTATTAACCAGGGGTCACCACAGCGGAATGAACCAACAACTTATCCAGCATCTGTTTTACACAGCGGATGCCCTTCCAGCTTGCAGAATACTTTTCTGAAATTATATTATTAATGAGAAAGCCTGAATGTTTTGCGATATAGCCAACTTTACCTCAATAAATGTTAATTTTGTCATCTCTGAGTATTGTTGGCAGATTTTAGCTCATCATTGACGTCTTGTAGATCTCCGATGCACCAGGTTTGAGTTCGGATATTCGGTGTATTGTCGTTTGGGAGAAATAGTTGTGATATTGATGACATGATATGGCATGATTTCAAACATTCATTGTATACATCGACCATCATAAACAGATACTGTATGCGATTATGGGCTATTTTGAGAGATGTAAACAAAAGCAATGGTCCCAGCGTATTTCCTGTTGTACATTTTTAATTTCTACAGCTTCCGAGAATCCAAAAAGAGCCACATATTAATAAATAATGTTATTATAGCTGTTTTAACATTTAAGTTATGATCGAATTTTCTTTTGCTACAGTTATGAAATAGTTTTAGAACAAGCAGGAAAGGTTCATAGTCCACTGACATGACCATATTGAAGTAGTCTAGTGCAGGGGTGTCAAACTCAATTCCTGGAGGGTTGAAGCCCTGCACAGTTTAGTTCCAACCCTGCTCCAACACACTCTCCTGTAGGTTTCAAACAAGCCTGAAGGACTCAATTAGTTTGATCAGGTGTGTTTAATTAGGGTTGGAACTAAACTGTGCAGAGCTGCGGCCCTTTTGGAACTGAGTTTGACAACTTTGGTCTAGAGCAGGGGTTCAGCCCGCGACCCCCAAAATGTCAATGCCAGTGACTCGTGACCCCCAATATTCTCTGAGGTGGTGGTTATAAATACAGAAACCTTGTATGCAATGACGCGCACAAACACACCAATAGACCCAAGTCTATTCTTTGTTTTTTTTTTTTTTATGTATGTCAGTGTTGTAAATGGGCTAGAAAGTTTAACCTGGTGTTACAGAATCTGCTGCATCTGACAGTATTGCTGTGTCTTTAGTATAATGTAATTACCCGAGAAGTCGCAATCCAATAGAACTAGTAACTATAAGCTACTATAGTAACTATAAACGACTATTTTTTTCTCTTCAGTAGGTTATTGATAAAATACGGTAAGTCTTAAGGTTTCATAAAAATTAATTGATTTTTAAAAATCACCAGGCGACCCCCCCCCCCCCTTCATTGTCCCGCGACCCCTCGGGGGGTCCCGACCCCCACTTTGAGAACCTCTGGTCTAGAGAGACTGCTGTTGTTGTATTTGTCATTATCACGCAGAGTTATGAGAGTTATAGTGTTTCTTATTATACTACAGCTCTCTTTAATGCTGGATTCGGATTGGCTGATGGTCACTCTCAGGTGTTTGGGGTTATTGTCAGATCAAGGCACAGCTAAAGTAGTTCCGGCAGCTTTAGAGCAGCTCCATATCACTCCGCTGAATGATGTGAGGTGTTTCACAGCCACAACAGTCAGAAATCACATCAGAACACAACAGAGGAGGTTAATGTGGAGGACACTAGTGCTGGAGGACAAACACCTGACAAATGTCTAAAATTAAACACCTGAACAGTGGCGCACAAGCAGAATGATGCACGCCATGCTGTTGAGTTATTAGAAAATACTGCACACTTAATGTCAGTAATAGTTAAAGAGCCTGTCATCAGTTATTGAATAAATAAACTGATTTCTCTTCTGTTCATAAATTTTCCTTCAGCTTAGTCCCTTATTTATCAGAGGTCGCCACAGAGGAATGAACCACCAACTACTACAGCATGTGTTTTACGTAGAGAATGCCCTTTTAGCTGCAACCCATCACTGGGAAACATCTATACACACCCATTCACACTCGTACACTATGGACAATTTAGCTTGCCTACACCACCTTACCACTTGTTTTTGGACTGTTTTGGTCCAGCCGCAACCCAGTACTGGGAAAGATTTCTCTAATATTATTAGTTTGAAAGCACTTGTATATGTTTCTGATATGTTTGCTTTATAGACTCATAATGCCTTGGCCTCACAGTCACGCTGATGTCGTTTTTCCTGCATGCGCTGGCCCTTTAAAAGCTGGGTTTGAGGTTAGTTGGTTTACCAGCACTCGATCATCAGTGAACGTTCACTTTATGGAAGCTAAGAATAAGAGCGTGGACCGTCCTGCCGACCATAAAAACTGTGGAAGAAACACAGACGCTTCATTACAGGCTGCTCAAGCCAAGAGAAAACACACACACACACACACACACACACATGCGTCTGTCCCTCTCATTCTCTGCCAGGAGAGAGAGATTTGCTCTTTTCCTCCTGCTGAACGACTCCATGAAGGAGTGGAAAATCAAAGGGCAGTTTTCTGCTGTGTTTGTGGGCCGTCAGGTAAACACAGCGCATGTTTGCGCCTCAGACCACACAGTCTGTCTGTGACCCACTTCTGTCACTGAATTGATCCAAAAGCTACCGAGACGGTATTCTCAGTGACTCTCTGATTCTAGTTATTACTTCTTTCATCCGCAGCGATTAGTGTTTTTAAATTATATTGATTCATTTTAGGGTAGCTAAGCGGTGTCCTCACAGCAAGAAGGTCTCTGGTTAGAGTCTCGGCTGGGTCAGTTGGTGTTTCTGTGTGGAGTTTGCATGTTCTCCCCGTGTTGGTGTGGGTTTCCTCCGGGTGCTCCGGTTTCCCCCACAGTCCAAACACATGCGCTATAGGGGAACTGATCAACTACACTGACCGCAGTGTGTGAATGAGTGTGTATGGGTGTTTCCTAGTACTGTAATGCAGCTGGAAGGGCATCCGCTGTGTAAAACATACGCTGGAATAGTTGGCAGTTCATTCCGCTGTGGCGACCGCTGATGAATAAAAGGATTAAGCTGAAGGAGAATAAATAAATGAAATAAATACAAAAGTGAATCACTTGAGCTCAAAATAAATGACAGCAGTTCTAAATGATTTGGTAGAATCAGCTCAAAAATGAATCGGTTCAGAATTGAATCACTTCAGCTCTTGAATGAATCATTATAGTTCTACTTTGAATAATTATATGCTGCAGAAAAATGCTGTTCTTATTTAAAGTTTTTTGTCAAAAATTTATTAAATCAAAAAGCATTTTCTAAAAATATAGTCTTGTTTTAGAAATAATGAGCCAAATTTAAGTCAGTTTTTTCTTAAAGCAAAATAATCTGCCAAATAACCTAATCTAGTATTTGCTTTGAAATAACATATTTCTCATCTCATTGTAAGATTATTTTGCTTGTTTTAAGGAAAAACTTACGTAATTTAGACACATTTTTTTCTGAAAACAAGACGATATTATTTGCTTGTCTAGAAAATGCTTTTTGATTTAAGAATTTGTGGATATTTGGACCAGAAACAAGACTTCTAATTTTTTGTGCAGTGTATAATTAATTAACATAGAACTATAATGATTCATTTAAGAGCTGGAGTGATTCATTTGTGAGCTGACTCTTTTCTGAATGCAACTGAATCCTTTAGAACAGCTGTCATTAGTTAGTTCTAGTATTGTTTACATTTTTGTTGATTTCATTTTAGTGTGATTCAGAAGTTGAGTGATTCATTACAGAACTAAAATAATTTATTTAAGAGCTGGAGTGATTCGTTTTAGAACTTGAGTGATTCATTACAAAACTACAATGAATCATTTTAGAGCTGGAGTGATTCATTTTAGAACTTGAGTGATTCATTACAAAGCTATAATGATTCATTTTAGAGCTGAAATGATTCAGAACTTGAGTAATTCATTACATAACTATAATGATTCATTTTAGAACTGGAGTGATTCAGAACTTGATTGATTAATTACAAAACTATAATGATTCATTTTAGAGCTGGAGTGATTAATTTTAGAATTTAAGTGATTCATTACAAAACTATAATGATTCATTTTAGAGCTTGAATGATTCAGAACTTGAGTGATTCATTACATAACTATAATGATTCATTTTAGAGCTGGAGTGATTCAGAACTTGATTGATTCATTACTAAACTATAATGATTCATTTTAGAGCTGGAGTGATTAATTTTAGAATTTAAGTGATTCATTACAGAACTATAATGATTCATTTTAGAACTTAAGTGATTCATTACAAAACTATAATGATTCATTTTAGAGCTGGAGTGATTCAGAACTTGAGTGATTCATTTCATAACTATATTGATTCCTTTTAGAGCTGGAATGATTCATTTTAGAACTTAAGTGATTCATTACTGTACTGTAATGATTCATTTAAGAGCTGGAGTGATTCATTTGTCAACCAATTTGTTTCTTAACGACACTGAATCATTTCTCTAGCTATAAACTCTATTATTAGACCTGCAAAAGTTCAGAACGGAGTTGTATTCATTTTAGAATTGCTGAATTGTTTAACTTTAGTGATTCTTTTTCAGCTGTTTTAATTTGTTTAGCAGCACTAGAGATTCATCAGCTTCAGTGATTCATTTTGTTTAACCTTATCCTCGGTCAAACTGCTGTGAATCATGTAGCAGTGATTCAGAAGTGCAGTGATTCATGTTTTGTGATATGAGAGCCGATGTATAACCGGTTTATCCGCTGTTTTACAGTAAGGTCATGTGTAACCAGAGCCCGAGTGTGTCTCTCTCTCTCTCTGTGTGTGTGTGTGTGTGTGTGTGTGTGAAACCCAAGAGCAGCTCTGTGTTAAAATGCTAATTGAATGTGTGCTGGGGGTCAGAGGTCAGCAGGTTTGAGCACAGCTGTGTCTGTGATTGTCTGTTCCCTCCAGTGTTTCTGTGGAGGGATCTGATCTGGATGTGGCCGGTTCTGTTTAAACACACCAGGCCTTTAAATGGGTCACATTACGTGTGGAGTTTTCCATGCAGCCTCCCAAAACGAGCATGTTTGATTGAATTAAAACCAGCCGAGCCACACTGCCTTCAAATCAAGCCCAGAGGTCTGAGCGCCGGCCGAGAGACACGCGTCACACACACACACACATGCACACGACAAACACACATTCATTTCACTGATTCAGTTTAGAACTGTGTGGTGTCATTTTAGGACTATAATGAATCATTTCATAACTACAGTGAGTCAGTGTACAACTGCAATGATTCATTTCAGTACAACAATAATTCAGTTCAGACCTGTGATGATTCATCTCTCAAAACTCATCTCTCATTCATTGTAGAACTGTAATGATTCATCTCACAACTACAATGATTCATTGTAGAACTGTAATGATTCATTTCATAACCACAGTGATTAAGTTTAGTACAGCAATTATTCATTTCACTACAACAATGATTCAATTTAGAACTGTAATGATTCATCTCACAAATGCAATGATTCAGTTTAAAACTGTAATGATTCATTTCATAACTATAGTGATTCAGTTTAGAACTGTAATGATTCATTAAAAAAAATACAATGAATCATTGTAGAACTGTAATGATTCATTTCATAACTATAGTGATTCAATTTAGAACTATAATGATTCATTTCACATATACAAGGATTCATTACCGAACTGTAATGATTCATTTTCACAACTTCAGTGATTGATTTCATTTCAAAATCATAATTCTTTTCACACTTCCAATGGTACTCGTTGATCTGACCGATCTCATGAACCGATTGCAAGTGCTTGTTTAAGAGTTTACAAGTAGAGGAAGATGCAGGAGCGCCCGTTTAATACAGCAGCAGCTCTACAACACATGAGCAATGTCTCCAAATTGCAATGTTGGTCATTTTTCACCATGTTTTAATCTGTTTTATTATAAAAAAAATTTTGTGAAGCTGCTTCTGACCATTACATGTATGCATGTGTGATCTCATACTTAAAGGGTAACTGTGCTTATGCCATGGCAAAGTTAAATAAAGCTTGAAGAATCAGACTCAAGCTCAACAAATCCTGCACGGAGCATCCCTAATAATAGTAATGTGGGTTACAGCTGCAGTGATTCATTCAACTGTATTTCCAAGCTCTCTGGATTAGTTTACAGCTATAATGGTTTATTTTACAGCTCTAATAATTCATTTCACAGCTTTATGCATTCATTTTAGAAGTAAAATGATTATTATATGAACTCTATTGATGCTTCTTAGATTTGAATTGTTTCCTTCAGTCTGATTCCTAATGATTCATTTTAGTGATTCATATTAGGACTAGTCATTTATTTTAGAAATATAGTGATTTATTTTAATGTCATTAGCCCCTTTCACACATACAGACCTTTCCGGAAAATTGCCGGCAATTTTCCGGAAAGGTTGTATGTGTGAACAGGTCCTTTTTGAAAATACCGGTAAATTTGTTCTGGCTATTTTCCGGAAAGAGAAGTTGTAACATTACCGGTAATTTGCCGGAATGCTGCGCTGTGTGAACGCAGAAGGAAGATTTCCGGAATAAGCGCGTGCACGTCTAGAACGTGCTGACGTAAGACTTCTGCTTTAGCCAATCACAACAGTCAGACGCATTTACGTCCGCGCGGTTTGTGAGGATAAAAGTCTTTGAATATTTTTCCAGACACATTTAGCTGCTAGAAGTTAGTCAGATCACGTTTATATGTTCTTCTTAATGCCAACTGTGTAAATAATCATCGATAAGATGCTTATGATAAGCCGTTGTTTGTTTACCTTCAAGCTTTTCGTGTGCCCATGAAACAGCCTGTGAGCGTCAGCACACACACATATTATGAACATCTCGACATGCGAATATGATCCAGTGAAAGTTGTTTACAATATTGATCATCAAAAGAGTTTGTAATTTAGTCAAATGTTTACAAACACAAGCGCAGCCGTTTAAAGCTCATTTGTGGTGAATGATGTCAGAATTTACCGGTATTTTGGAATGGATGTGTGAATGCTCTTTTCCGGAAAATTTCCGGAACGTCCTCGCCTGTGTGAACAGCGCTTTTTTGAATATACCGGTAAAGTCGTTCCGGAAATTTTCCGGATATTTACCGGTATCACTGTGTGAAAGGGGCTATTGATTCATTTTAGAACTACACTGGTTCATTTTAACCCAATGCATGTTCAGAGCTGCATTGATTGATTTAATCACAATTGTATTGATTGATTTGCTGTGGGTTATTGTGAGTCATGCGGTGGATTTCTGAACCAATGATTCATTTCAGTGAATCGTTTAACTGTTTTGCTGTTCACATGTCAGAGTGACCTGTTCAGTGCGTGAGAGAGAGAGAGAGAGAGAGAGATAGAGAGAAAGTGTGTGTGCGCGCGCAGTGAGGCCAGTGTTAAGGGTTTGTGCTGTAGTTCAGGTCAGTCATGCACACTGATAAGATTAGTGCTGTAGTAGTAAACCAGTCTCTCTCTCTTATCTCTCGCTCCTGCTCTAAAGTGTGTGTGTGTGTTTCATCTCTGCTGCATCAAGCAAATTCCTTCTCTCTCTCTCCCTTTCTCTCACTCACACACTCACACACTCACTCACTCTTTATTTCTTACATATACACACAGTCTCTTTATTTCTGTTTTGTGTGTGTGTGTGTGTGTGTGTGTGTGTGTAAGCAGCGGGTGTGTTTTATGACGGGGGAGGTTCAGTTTAGTGACCCAAACCCTCGTGACACAGCAGGAGTGTGTGTGTTTGTGTGTGTGTGTGTGTGTGTGTGCTTCACTTCATTCAACACTGGGCTTGTGTTTAGCATCATGTGTGATTGGCCATCAGATTGTAAAGTGTTAATCAGACACACACACACACACACACACACACACACACACACACACACACACAGCTGTATGTAAATGAGTAGACATGGTGCCCAATCACAGCTGATTGTTTTCATGATGACGTGATGTGATTGGCTGCAGTGTCGATTACTGATGATCCTCTAATCACGTTCATTTCACAGTTGAGCTGGCCTGATAGCAGACGGGTGGTCATGTGATCTGAGGCAGCCAATCCTGGTTTAGTATTTAAAAACGTGATCAAGTCAGTGTTAATTCCTAATAGCACTTTCATTACAGATTTGCATAAATTATAAACTATGAAACAATGACAATGGAAATACCATTTAATGGTGTAAACATCAGTAGTGTAACAGACAGTGTTATTATTACGATCATTTTCATTTCATGTTGATTCAGTTCAGTTCAATAACTTTCCTTCGGCTCAGTCTCTTATTCATCAGCCACAGTGGAATGAACCACCAACTATTCCAGCATATGTTTTACACAGCTGATGCCCTTCCAGCTGCAACCCAGTACTGGGAAACACCTATACACACTCGTTCACACACACACACTCATACACTACGGCCAGTGTAGTTGATCAGTTCCCCTATAGCGCATGTGTTTGGACTGTGGGGGAAACCGGAGCACCCGGAGGAAACCCACACCAACACGGGGAGAACATGCAAACTCCACACAGAAACACCAACTGACCCAGCCGGGACTCAAACCAGAGACCTTCTTGCTGTGAGGAGCTTGTGCTAACCGCTGAGCACCCGCGCCGCCATAATTGAGTTCAATAAAAGTGACTGAATATGTAAAATACCCTGATCAAATATTGAGCTGACTGAAGTCTGTTTGAACCACTGATGTTTCCCGCTGAAGGTCAGAGGTCAGCGAGGGTGTCTGATGTCTCTGTGAGATTTCTCTGTATGGGACTGTGGAAATGTGTGGAATGAATGATATGCAGGACAGAAGCGCTGTGGACACACACACACACACACACACACACACACAACAGAGAATCTCTCTCTTTCTCACACACGCACAGGCAGTTTAGAGCCTCTGGGTTCAGTAGTTTAGTGTGTCAGTGTGTGTTCTTTAATATACAGGAAGTGCTATGTCAGGAGACAGGAAGCGCTCATTAAAAGGGTTGTTGTGAATCTATCAGATGGATTTCAGTGAGGCGTGAGCGATCAGATCTGATAAATCAGTGTGTGTGTGCACTGCTGAGAGAGTATATTCCACACTAGTGTAGAGAGTGTGTGTTTGCGGTGTGATGAACAATGTAGTGTGTGTTTGTGTGTCACAGCAGAAGCTTCAGGGTTTACCATCACATCCTCTTAGTGTGTGTGTGTGTGTGCATGTGTTTGTGTGTGTGTGCACTGTGCAGAGATGTATAGTAAGGAAGTAGAGCTACTCCACTAGTGTACTTCAGTGCTGAAAGGCAGTATCTGTACTCTACTGGAGGATTGTTTTCATCTCCTACGTCCACTTTTGCTTCAGTGCATATTTTCTATGAGTGTAATACTTTTACTCTGATAGATTCATTATGTGCTGCATCATTACTCGTTTCCAGGGGTGTCAAAATTATTGATATGGGTTCAGTAATAGATCATAACCGGTTAATACGTACTGACGTCATTTATCTCCTATGCGCGATGCCATTTTGGTTGCATATGCGCCCGAAATTTTACCTATGCGACTTCAAACTATATTTGGGAGCATGTGTGCGAGTGCATAAAATTGTTGTGTGCGACCAGTTTTTACTGCAAAATGTTCACCACATGCGCGGATTCGGGAGACATTCACGCAGAATGCATCTCTAAGCTCTTTGTCTGCACTTGAAACGGGAAACGCAGCGCTCAGGAATGGTTTAAAACAGTTGTCATGTCAACTTGCTGCAGTAAACAAAGCCAAGTCCGTTATGCATGCCCCGCCTTCACGCTCTTCTTATTGGCCCACCACTGCTTTAGCACTGAAATATGAGCTGTCAATCACTCAGTCAATGCCTTCTGGCTTGGGATGACAGAGAGAGCTACTGCCGCGGAAAACTGTAAAGCACTGAAGATGAGAATGAAGATAACACGGACAGATTGTGTTTTAGAAACCATGACATCTAAAGTTACAAATAATGACAGATCTTACTAGTGATCATGTGCTGAATGTTAATCCACCATCTACACTTTTCTAAGAGTGGATAAAAGACTTCAATTGGCTTCAGGTCCGCTACGAAAAGTCTGTGGGATGGAGTTTTCAGGTTACTGTTTGCCACATCTAGCACGAGAGCTTCTGTTTAATCCTTCATATAATCGCCAGATGCTGTCCGCCGTGCTAGTGGCAGCTATATGTCAAATTGAACACCACGAACACCATCACAAACAGGCTTACACTGAGTAAACTAACATCGCTACTCCTAAAAGGACCGGTATTGCTATTAACATGACGTATGCATATAATAAGGTACAGTATATGTCAAAAGCATCAGTGCAATATCAGACAGCACCCGTGAGAACAGCACAGTTATACCATTAACAGATTCATTCATGTCCAGCAGTGTGTGCAGGGCCGGTGAGCGCTCCGTGTATGCTTTGGTCACTCAGTTATGTTATAAAAATCTATTTTCTTGTGATAACGGGATTTCATTGAGACAAATATATATATATATATATATATATATATTATTTTTTTTTTGCTTGTTAAGTTTGATTAGTGTGGATTTTAAATGCAATAAATATGTTTGTATAAAACTTGTAACGGTGCTTATGAGTGCGAATAACTTTTGCCTGATGTGCCTGCATTTTTAAAGTTAGGAGCACTGGTGCTACCAAGCAAAAAGGTTCATTTCGAGCCCTGTAATGCCCAAATTAGAGCGCAGCTCTGGCCAACCTCCAAGTGAACGAACAGCGGCCCGACCAGCTCTCTGATGGGGTTTAAATAAGGGCGCTGACCAGCATCAGGTGAGCTGAAGACACGCCCCCAATCTAGAACAAAATCCAACACACAGAAACACAAAACGACGCAGTCCTAATAATATATCTAAAACATAATAATTCAACTTCAGAGTTCTGAATAGTTGTATTCTGACGTCAACACTTTACTGTGATTTAATGACCAGGACAAATTTAAAGTCTGACCAATCAAAGTCTGTAGAAAATGGAGCATTTTAACCAGCAGTAGATCTACACACAGGCCTAATATTAGTGTTGTTTCACCATATGTTTGAGAATAACAGTAATAACAGCCTCCTCATGTTAACCTTTATTTTACATCCTGAGAAAATCCTGATCTTGATTTTAAGCAAAACATCCTGATTCTTATTTAGCCAGAGTCGCGCAGCCCTAATGCACACTAACATCTAATTCACCATCAAAGCAGTTGTCATGAATTGAAGTACTCCAGCAGATCTTACTTTAATCAAACGCTTGAAATCATCTAAATCTTCTGAAATGAAAAGAAAAATGAGGTCATATTTACTTAAAACAAATATTCAAAACAATTGTTGTTTTCTGTGCAGTAAACTGAGTTATTCTGACTTTATTCTCTGACTGTGTGTGTGTGTGTGTGTGTGTGTGTGTGTGTGTGTGTGTGTGTGTGTGTGTGTGTGTGTGTGTTCTGCTTTAGTTCTCTATTGGACTGGTTAGCATGTCTTCTGATGGTCTTTGAGGGTTTGTGACCCGTGATGTTGTTGTTCTGTGAACGCATTAATGAACTCAATTGTGCTCATGTTTAACATTTTACGCCTGACAGAACCACACGTAGCTCTCGTCTTCATGACATCACGCCTGCTTTAACCTGTGAGAGTGTGTGTGTTGTGTCAGCCCTGACTCATGTCACACTCATTCAGTTCTACAGGATTTATTTAATCCCTGTTCACACTGCAGTTTAATCCAGTGTCACTCCACTTCTGTTTTTGTGTGAATGTTTTCAGCATTGTGTGTGAACGTGTGTGTGTGTGTGTGTGTGTTGTGTTGTGTCAGCCCTAAATTATTTCATATTAATTCAGTTCCACATGATTTATATAATTCCTGTTCACACTGCGGTTTAATCCAGTGTCACTCCACTTCTGTGTTTGTATGCACCTGTTTGTGTGAGTGATGCCTGAAGGTTCAGCAAAGTGTTTGTGTGTTTGATTAAAGCATGGAGACACAATGGGACGTGTGATGTCGTTCAGGCCCACCTGCCTTCCTGTGAATAGAGGAAAGCCCCTCCATAACAAACAGCAGTCCTAAAATAGAGACAGACTTCCTCTTATCTATAGCTGTGTGTACGGAACCCCGGAAGGGACATAGTGGGGGAGAAAAAAAATGGGTGGGTGAAAAAAAATAATGGGTGAAAGAAAAAAAATGGGTGGGAGGAAAATATATATTTCTAAGTTTTTTGCGTTCTCTCGCAAAGTTTTGCGTTCCCTCGCAAAGATGTTTTGCGTTATCTCGCAAAGATGTTTTGCGTTCCCTCGCAAAGATGTTTTGCGTTCCCTCGCAAAGATGTTTTGCGTTCCCTCGCAAAGATGTTTTGCGTTCTCTCGCAAAGTTGTTTTGCGTTCCCTCGCAAAGATGTTTTGCGTTCTCTCGCAAAACTGTTTCTCCACAAACACTTCCTGTTCACTGCACTCACATAAACCCTCCCGTTTTTGCCGAAATTCTCCCGTATTTTACCATTCTATCCCACTTTCTTTACATTACTGTGCGTATGCTACCTATGAACCAGTGAATGCATGTATAAGCGCTGACAGACGCGCTTCGTACAATAAACTGATCCCAGATCAGCGTATGTACACGCCATTTACAGAGGAGCGGGTGTATGTTTAAACAGACAAATACACTGAATAATATGAAACATCTCCGTCCTGCATGTTTTATTTTAAACAGCTTATTTTCTCTTAAATGAGCACAAACAGTTTCTAAAGTAATGGACTGCTTTCATTATAGATCTGTGCATTCTTACAGAGACACCTCTGTTATCAAACTAAACAAAACATGAGATTCATTTGCTGCGCACTTGTTTGATAACAGAAGTGTCCCTTTAAATGGCGCGTACAGACGCTGATCTGGGATCAGTTTATTGTATGGAGCGCGTCTGTCAGTCAGCGCTTAAACATGCATTCACTGGTTCAGAGGTTGCAAAGTGAAAGGCGACAATCAGCGCACAGTAAAGAAAGTGGGATAGAATAGTAAAATATGGGAGAATTTCGGCAAAAACGGGAGGGTTTACGTGAGTGAAGTGAACAGGAAGTGTTTGTGGAGAAACAGTTTTGCGAGAGAACGCAAAACATCTTTGCGAGGGAACGCAAAACATCTTTGCGAGATAACGCAAAACATCTTTGCGAGGGAACGCAAAACATCTTTGCGAGATAACGCAAAACATCTTTGCGAGGGAACGCAAAACATCTTTGCGAGATAACGCAAAACATCTTTGCGAGGGAACGCAAAACATCTTTGCGAGGGAACGCAAAACTTTGCGAGAGAACGCAAAAAACTTAGAAATATATATTTTCCTCCCACCCATTTTTTTTCTTTCACCCATTATTTTTTTTCACCCACCCATTTTTTTTCTCCTCCACTACGTCCCTTCCGGGGTTCCGTATGTGTGTGTGTGTGTGTGTGAGAAAGTGAGTCTCCATCTGTGTTTGTGTGTAAGCATGTTGGGGTGTTTGAGTGTGTGTCTGTGTGCATTTTAGTAGAATTTATTTGAATTAAAATCATTTTAAGTCTTTAAAATTTTTCAAAATAATATTTTAATATTATTTTAAATGTAAATAAATAGGCATCTTATTTAAAAAATATGTTATTGATAATATAAATATTTTAAAAATGTGTTAAAATAATAAAATTCTTATTATATGATTAATAATTTAATTGTATATTATTTAATTAGACAATTAAAATTAACTATTGAATTAAAACTGTTGTTTTCACTGAAGAATATACAGTTATTGGGAATTAAAATAATCCTATATGTCGGTAATAAGAGTTGGAACACTCTGGGGTAGTGTGAGTGGACAGAGGAACCACAGCAGAACTCATGCGCTTCACAACTGAAATGTATTAGTGTACACCGGGCCTGAAACAGCAGCACAGTAAACAGACAGCTGTCTGCTAACTTCATTAGATCAGAATGGGCTTCCTTTGACAGACAGCAGAATCGTTATTCTGTGTGTGTGTGTGTGTGTGTGTGTGTGTGTGTGTGTGTGTGTGTGTGTGTGTGTGTGTGTGTGTGTGTGTGTGTGTGCGCGCGTGCATACAGCCCGGCAGCAGGAACAGATTAAATGCACAAACACTCTATCTGAACAATAGTGCTGCGGATTTCCTGCTGCTGGAGCTCATAGAGGGTCACCGAGACCCCAAACTGCCAGATAGCAGATACACACACACTTCAGTAGAGCTACTCATATATACACACACACACATGCACTCAAACAACCAGAAACACTCACTCACACACACACACACATATTATAATAGAGCTACTCACGCACATACACAGACACTCTCTCTCTCTTTCACACACACACACACACACACACTGCCTCTGCTTGAGCACCCAGTCTGCCGTGTGTGTTCTCCATCCTGTCAGAGGGAGTTTGACAAACAGGAAATGAGGAAATCTGCTCTTCTGCATTATTGATCTTCAGCAGGACACCGTGAACACACACACTATACTGCACACTACTGCATATATACTGCACTGCATATAACACAATGTGCTGCACACTGTTCTATAGCGCATACACCGCGATTCATTTGTGAATCTCCGTCATTAACGACTCAATATTCCTGCATCTCATTATGCAGTGTAAATGCTATATAACGTCTGTAATCTTCACTAGTTTAGGGTGGACGGTACACACATTGAGGCGCAGCACTGTTCTGTTATCAGACACCCTCATAAGTTACTTTAAAAGCTAGCCGTTACTTCACTTGACACTCATTTCTGGCAGTGTTATTATCTTATTGTCATATTTCATGTAGTGTTTGCTGATTTTATTCACTATGAAGTGTTCTGCCTGTGCTCATGACTACACTCATACACAGCGCTACAGTCCAGCATCTTCACACTGGCTTTAGTCTTGGCGATTGCAGTTGAATGGATTATGTCTTTGGAGCCCTGACCAATATGGCGGCGCTATTGACACATGCTCAGAGCTCATATGCAATATCTAGTGTAAATATCTATGTCGAACCAACGGACCAAAATGGACCATGCTTTCTATTAGGGCTGGGTGAAAAAATTGATATCAATATTTATTGATTTAACACCGGTGTCAGTATTAATAATAAAAAACGATGTGCTATGTAGTTTTGGTGTGAAGAGCTATAGGTTTATTAAATGTGGCTGCTGAACACACTGGAAGCAGTGCTAATAAGCTTAGGGGAGGGCTCTTTAATTGGTGGCCCGCGGGCCGAACCTGGCCCTCAAGACAATTTGTTTCAGCCCTCCAAATAGTGTGACCAAGACAACAAAATAAATTTAGTTGAGTCAAAAAGCGGCCACTATAGTTATGAAGTGACGTGCGTCTGTTCAATACAGCACGAGCTGCAGTTGCAGGCTGCACAGAGCGTGAGTCACCTGACATGAGCAAGTGGTGCGAGCAGCCCAAAATATTTGGACATGTTAGTTGAAAAGGCCTTTTGTACAATGCACTGATATCACTAATAGGGATGCAATGATTAGCCGATTTCACTATTAACCGTGCTTTTATTCATTACAGTTATCTAATGGTAAAGGCTTCTTAACGCCGCATTTCTGTTGCACAGAACAAAACTGCTGCAACTAAACAAGGTTGTGCTTACTGTGCGCTAGTTTACAGCTCCGAGCATATACAGTTCATTATTTCTAATGGAGACATGCACATTTTACATTTATTTATTTATTAAATATATTTTTTTACATTTTTAAAATTTATTTTTTATTTAAAATTTTTTATATTTTTTGTTATTTTTTATTTTAATTAATTTATTTTGATTATTTTATTATTATTTTTTAATTATCATTATTATTATTATTATTATTATTTTATTTATTTTTTTATTGTTTTGACAGAAGAAAGTAGTGTCACATCACACAATGTGAGGATGAATTAATTTTTTTAACGTGCGAAATTATGAAGTTTCAGATTCAGTGTGCAACAACCCTAATCTGAAGGAGAATGAATGAATGAATGAATGAATGAATGAATGACTGGTCCCATTTATAGGAGCCCCAAGAACAACATTCATTCATTCATTCATTCATTCATTCATTCATTTTCTTTTTGCCTTAGTCCCTTTATACATCAGGGGTCGCCACAGTGGAATGAACCGCCAACTACTCCAGCATCTGTTTTACGCTGTGGATGCCCTTCCAGCTGCAACCCAGTACTGGGAAACACCCATGCACACTCGTTCTCACACACACACACTCATACACTTCAGCCAGTGTAGTTGATCAGTTCCCCTATAGCGCATGTGTTTGGACTGTCGGGGAAACTGGAGCACCCGGAGGAAACCCACGCCAACACGGGGAGAACATGCAAACTCCACACAGAAACACCAACTGACCCAGCCGGGACTCAAACCAGTGACATCCTTGCTGTGAGGCGATCGTATTCCCACTGCGCCACCTTGACGCCCCTGTGAAAACACTTTTACATTTTTCAGAAACTTGTAAAATCACAGGGGTCTGAAGAGGTTAATGGCTGATATTGTAGTCAGACGCAGGGCATTATGGGATATGTGTGTTCATGGTATTCTCCTCATGTGTTTCATCTACACGTATGATGCAGAGATATCAGCCAATCAGAGCGCACTCACAGACAGCTGCTGTATTCATTGTGTGACCTGCTTTCTCTCGCCTCCACCAATCACAGCCGTTCTCCCCTGGGGCATTATGGGATACGGGATCTACCTCTCAGGTTGCAGGTGTTTTCCCTGCTGAGCTGTACGGAAGCGTCCGGAATATCGGCGCTCCAGCTTTCCCACAGTCACACTGAGCTGGTCAAGTGTGTAGTGGAGTATTAGCACTTCCTGTGATGAAGGGAAGTGGAGGAACACACACAAACAAGATGATGTGATGGACTGTGGGAGAAACACACACACACACACACTTCTCTGTCAGGTCTTAAACAGTGACGCACGGCCTTCTGGGAGATCATGGAGTGTGTGTGCGTGTGTGTGTGCGTGTGTGTGTAAGGATGACTTCACTGCGTGTCTGACTGCTGATGTGATGTTATGAGGAGTTTCTCCTGGATACACACACACACACACACACACACACACACACTGACCGCTCAGCTCATTCTCCACTGACTGTGAGTGCGTGTGTGTTTATTAGCCAATAATCAGAGTCACCATGGTGACGTGCACAGTTCAATCCCATGTGTTCTGAGATGAATGAATGAGTGTAACTGTGTGTGTGTGAGTTTGTGTGTGCATGTTTCAGAGTTTGTATGTGTGAGAGTTTGTGTGTCTGAATTTGTGTGTGTGTTAGGGTTAGGTTTGTGTGTATGTGTGAATTTTGAGTGTGTGAGAAATTGTGTGTGTGAGAGTTTGTGTATATGTGTAAGACAGTGTGTGTGTGTGTGTGTGTGTGTGTGTGTGCGCGAGTTTGTGGGTGTGTGTGCGTGCGTGTGTGCGTGCAAGTTTGTGGGTTTGTGTGAGGGTTTGTGTGTGTGTTTGTATCTTTGTGTGTGTGTGTGTGTGTGTGTGTGTGTGTGTGTGTGTGCGTGCGTGCAAGTTTGTGGGTTTGTGTGAGGGTTTGTGTGTGTGTTTGTATCTTTGTGTATGTGTGTGTGCGTATCTGTATATGTGCGTACATATCTGTGTGTGTATAAATCTTTGTGTGTATATATCTGTGTATGCATATGTGTGTGTACGTATCATTTTGTGTATGTATCTGTGTGTGTGTGTCTATCTGCATGTGTGTGTATATATCTTTGTGTGTATATATCAGTGTGTGTGTGTGTGTGTGTGTATATATCTTTGTATGTATTTATCTGCGTGTGTGTATCTTTGTGTGTATATATGCGTGTGTGCGTATATATGTTTGTGTATCTTGGTGTGTCTATATCTGCGTGTGTGTATCTTTGTGTGTATATATCTGTGTCTGCGTATCTTTGTGTGTATATATTTGTGTGTATCTTTTGTGTATCTATATCTGTGTGTGTATATATCTGCATGTGCGTGTATCTTTGTGTGTATATATATATCTGTGTTTATATTTGTGTGTATATATCTGTGTGTGTGTGTATCATTGTGAGTATATATCTGTGTGTGTGTGTGTTTGTATCTTTGTGTGTGTGTATATATATATCTGTGTGTATGTATATATCATTGTGAGTATATTTCGGGGTGTGTGAGAGTGTGTGTCTTTGTATCTTTGTGTGTGTGTGTATATATTTGTGTGTATATATATCTGTGTGTGTGTATCTTGTGTGTGTACATATCTGCGTGTGTGTGTGTGTGTGTGTGTGTGTGTGTGTGTGTGTGTATGTGTGTGTGTGTATCTGCTTATATATGCATCTTTGTGTGTGTGTGTGTGTGTGTGTGTGTGTGTGTGTGTGTGTGTGAATGATCATGATCTCACTGAACACACACGTGTGTGTGAGAGCTGTTTTTCCATCATGGTCCGCTCTGCCGTTTGTCCTGGAGCTGTGCAGGTCAGAAATCTCTATTCCAGATGTGATGAAGCGAGTCGACGTGAGCTGATCTGACTCACTGAATCAGTTCAGGTGAATCATACGAGTCTGTTCACTCCACAGATGAGTCCGGCAGCTGGTTGTTGTTGTTGTTGTTGTTGGTCTGCTGCTGAATGTGTTTGTGTTGATGCCTCCCACCTGCTGTGCATCAGATAGTGTGTGTGTGTGTGTGTCTCAGGGCCTACTCACACTATGCCATCCGTACCGTGCCCAGGCCCGTTTCCCGGATCGTTTGAGAAGTGTGAGTGCGCTGAATCGGGCGCGGACGCGGTACAATTGGGCTTTGTCATAGTCATATTCCTCCATTGACTTACATTGAAAAATATTTGCAGATATCTCTAAATGAGTTTTGACTCGTCAAAAATCCAATTCAAGATATCTACAACTGTAATTCGACTATTAGTAAATTATTTAGAGATATCTTCAAATATATTTCTAAATATCTCTAAATATGACGAATTAAAGACATCTCCAAATGTATTATGACTAGTAAAAACTCAGAGATATTTCTAATTACAATTGTGACTAGTCAAAACTCAGTTAGAGATATCTGCAAATATTTTTCAATGGAAGTCAATGGAGGAATATGACTAGTCATAATATATTTGCAGATATCTCCAATCTGATTTCGTACTAGTACAATTGTAATTGCAGATATCTCTAATGTCATTCTGACTAGTGGAATTATAATTATGACTAGTCAAAATATAATAAGAGATATCTCTAAATATATTTATGGAGTCAGAACAAAGATTTAAATGCTAAAAAGGTTTGCCATAGAGAGCGCTTCACTGAACAGCGCAGCAGCGATGACGTAAGCGTGCCGAGGCCCGATATGGTGTGAGCGCGGGCCGTCGGGGGAGACGGGAGGGGGGACAAGCGTGCTTTGGCCCAGTTCGAGGCAACTGTACCTAGTGTGAGTACGGCCTCAGAGTTTTATATTACTCAGTTCACATCACAGTTCATCGACCACCGTCATCATCAGGTGAGTCTGGGCAGGGCAGGTGTATTTATACAGCACATTTCACACACGGCGCTAACTCTGACTGGTGAATATGAAATTATAGCAGGTAGAACTGAATCCACACGTCTGCAAACGTCACACACACACACTCTCTAGTTGGCTTTGTAACCTCTGATCATTAATATGTACACGTGTCATCATATCCACACAGTTATTGTGTTATTGAAGGGATTGACAGACTTCAGTTCTGCTGCCGCTTGATAAATATCCTCTAAATTCACTCCGATGACAGATTATTGTGCATGTGCATGCGTGTGCGTGTGGTGTGCGTGTGCGTGTGCGTGTGCGTGTGTGTGTGTGTGTGTGTGTGTGTGTGTGTGTGTGTGTGTGTGTGTGTGTGTGTGTGTGTGTGTGTGTGTGTGTGTGTGTGTGAGCTACATTATATCTACATTATGAAGTAAGAGTTGCTCAGGTGTTTGGCCTGTAAGTGAGATGATCTCTTGGTTAGTCTTCGGCTGATCCGTCATGTCGGTAACCCTCGTCTCCTCATGACTGTTCATCAGTGTAATGACGGGCGTCTCTGCTCAATAGTCCTCATGAATCCGCTGATGAGTCTCTCTGGTGGACTGAATCAGTCAGTGTGTTCAGGATTCATCCAGCCGTTATCAGGACAGATGAATGCAGCAAATCTTCAGCTGTATATGAAGCATGAGTCTGATTCAGCTCTTCAGGAACACTGGGGTCTACAGGAAGCAGAATCCGCTCCGCTCCTCTGTTTATGATCAGATGAATGATGGCATGATGAACTTTAGCACCGTTAGCGCTTCAACAGCAGGACTTCATCTGCTGCTGCCAGACTCGCTGTTATTCTAACCCAGATTCAGCCTGCAGGCGGGCCCCATGTGGGCGGAGCCTTGTGAGAGGGGTGGGGTCAGATCAGATGACATCACTTAGGAGGAGATCATGCAGACTGGCCTTGTGTGGGTGTGGCCTAGGGGAGGGGCTGGGTCATATCAGATGACATCATTTTGTAGGAGATCATTCAGACTGTAGACTGGCCTCGTGGGTGGGGCCTAATGGGGGGGTGGGGTCAGATCAGATGACATCACTAGAGCAGATCATCATTCAGGCTGTGGAGTGAATGAGAGGAGACGCTGGGATTGAGGGGGTTTCTCTGAGCTGAATCAAGACAGCATGAGTACAGGTATTTACATATGTGTGTGTGTGTGTGTGTGTGTGTGTGTGTGTGTGTGTGAGAGAGAGAGAGAGAGAACAGTTTCTCTCTCGTGTGTGTGTGTGTGTGTGTGTGTGTGAACAGTCTCTTTTTATTTATGAAGAGCAGCTAAGTCACGATGTATGAAC
This sequence comes from Danio rerio, assembly GCF_052040795.2. Classification (NCBI taxonomy): domain Eukaryota; kingdom Metazoa; phylum Chordata; class Actinopteri; order Cypriniformes; family Danionidae; genus Danio; species Danio rerio. Next base: position 404,275 of record NC_141041.1, read on the forward strand.
TGGTCTCACACACACACACACACACACACACACACACTCAGTTGTGAGTTTTTTATCACTCATCAGGCTCCAGTCTGCAGATGTCAGAGTTCAGAGGTCAAAGCCTTTCAGTAGGTCATGTGATCTCAGCATTTGGTTTTAATTTCTCCTCTGTGTGTTTGGCAAGAACAAGACCTTATGTTTATACCTGCGTGCGTGCGTGCGTGCGTGCGTGCGTGTGTGTGTGTGTATTCAGGAAACCCTTCTTTGTTCTGAAGGGTTTTTTTTAGTTGATCTTGTTGGAAAGGTCTCTCTCTATACAGGTGTGTGTGTGTGTGTGTGTGTGTGTGTGTGTGTGTGTGTGTGTGTGTGTGTGTGTGTGCGCATCGTTTTATTTACACCAGGATGTTGTAATCTATAAAGTTTTAATAATCGTAAACTCTAATCATAGCAAAGTTCACATCTATAAAGATAAGACAAAGACGAACAACCCTGGGTGTGCTATATTGACTAAAAAATTATATATATATATATATATATATATATATATATATATATATAAATAATATATTTATATTTTATATATATATTTATGGGCTGTCAAAAATATATATGTATATAAAAAATTATATATATATATATATATATATATATATATATATATATATATATATATATATATAATATTTCTTTTCCCAATAGCATTATGTCAGGGCTAATGTTCATCTTGACAGTTGTATTCTCATAATAAAGCCTGACAGGTTTATCAGCAGCTGTTGTAGAAGACTGAAGGGTTTATTCTGTGATTTAAGCACCGGCTGGATGTACTTTATGCTGATTATTACATGTCTACTGGCCACATAACAATAATAAAAAATAAAAATAAAAAAAATAAATAAAACTGAACTACACTGTTCCAGTTACTGTGACCATTTATGTGAAGCTGCTTTGACACAATCTACATTGTAAAAGCGCTGTACAAACAAAGCTGAATTGAATTGAATAACTAAACTATCAGACTCAACTTTAATCTGAGCCTTATAAGTCGTTAAGTGCCTGCCTTGATAAGCGATTCAATCATTCAAATGATTTGTTCAAGCTGCTGGTTCATTCAGAAGCATAGTGATTAACTGTGAATGGATCACTGAGACGATGCAGTGGGGAGTGCTGTCGCCTCACAGCATGAAGGTCGCTGGTTCAAGCCTCGGCTGGGTCAGTTGGTGTTTCTGTGTGGAGTTTGCATGTTCTCCCTGTGTTGGCGTGGGTTCCCTCCGGGTGCTCCGGTTTCCCCCACAGTCCAAACACATTCGCTATAGGGGAATTGGGCAGGCAAATGAGTGTGTGTGGATATTTCCCAGAGATGGGTTGCGGCTGGAAGGGCATCCGCTGCGTGAAACATGTGCTGGATAAGTTGGCGGTTCATTACGCTGTGTCGACCCTGGATTAATAAAGGGACTAAGCCGACAAGAAAATGAATGAATGAATGAATGAATCACTGAATCAACTGATTCACTGAAAAATTCTGATTCATTCAGTCTTCATTAAAACAAGAGTTTGGTCACTGAACATCTTTCAGAATAGAAAGATAATGCAATTACATTTCAACAAGTTAGTGCCAACCGAAAATTTGTACAATATGTATTTCTTGCTCTTGATTTTTCCTGTTAAAAATTCCTGCTAAAATGAGTTTAATTTTTTGAGCGTCACACCCATTTTGATTTTAACTGTGTATAATAAAGTGTGTCCCCTGTTGTCCCTGTTGTTGGTTGGGCTGGTTAACCCATGACATCATCATCATCATCATCAGCAGCAGCAGCACATGTGTTTGTGTTTGTGGTGAGTTTAGTCATTCAGACGCACAGATGTACGAGCTCTGATGACCAGCACAGATACACTCAGATCATAAACACACAACATCACTGCAAAAAAAACCTTTTCTAGCGTACAGTTTTTGTGTTCTGATGTGATGTTTGACTGTTGTAGCTGTGAAATAAATCTCTTACCATTCAGCTGAGTGATATGGAGCTGCTCTAAATCTGCCGGAACTACTTTAGCTGTTCCTTTATCTGACAATAAACACCTGAGAGTGACCAGCAGCCAATCAGAATCAAGCATTTAGTGCAATCGTTGAGTAAAGGTTTATAATTTGCAATGTTGCAATCTAAATAGTTGCAAGAAAAACAAAGTTAATGAGTTAGTCAAGTTAATGAGTTAGTCAAGTCTACACATGGTTATAATATACCAAGCAATAAGATGATGCTCTACTTTTTAGTCCTTATACAGTGTTTCTAGCATTGCAGATGTGTTTTATTAACTCAGTTTGAGTTTGCTGTCTTCAGTCGTGTTTTTTTATTTCATGACCAAAATAAGCTTATCCAGTGTTTATGATTGTTCCCGATTATAAATATGCGTTAGCGTGTGGGCTGCTTTCGTCATTGTTTGTAATTAGGCGTAAGGGAAGAGCCGGCGTGATGTGTGTTCTGCCGGGAGAATTCTATGGATTACCTAGCGAGAAAACCTCTGTTTTCAAATTGAGTTGGAAAGTTTATCTTCCAAGCCTAATGCAGGCATGTCTCATGTATTACGCCCCATTCACACGGGGCTTCAGCATCAACGCTTGACTGAAGGCGTGTCTGAAGTTGGGGCTGAAGCGATCGTCATAGCAGCGTCAGCCAATGAAATTCAGTCAGCAATAGGCCACTGTCTAGCTGGTGTATTTGCATACAGCCATCTGATTGGCTGACGCTTCCGTCGGCGCTTGAAAAGTTGAGCTAGTCCCAACTTCTGCAGTGAGCAACACCTCTGAAGCGGCGCCAACGGATCCACAATGCAGTTCGGCAACGCCTGACGTCACTCATTTAAAGTGAATGGGAAGCGTTGACGCTGACGCCCCGTGTGAATGGGGCGTTAAAGGGCACCTATGGTGAAAAATCTACTTTTCCAGCTGTTTGGACATACATGTGTGTAGGTATAGTGTATAGAGCGTCATATTGGCTGATATAAACACACACAGGCCTTTCTTTTCAATTTAACAACATGAAAACGGTGGACCAATTGGAGCGGTTTTTAGATCAACCGCATCTTGACGTAGGAGTGCGGTCCCCCCATCCACCAATATTGATTGACAGGCACGCATCACCACATCCTCAGTTTGTTGTTTCACGTCCGCCATTTTTAGCGTGTGAGTCAAAGCCATGTCACTAAAGGAACACCCTTGCTCTGTTTAGATGTAAGATGCTCATTGGGC